>NW_015558579.1:2318819-2324583 GCF_001515605.1 Sinocyclocheilus anshuiensis | reverse complement strand
CTCTCTCTCTCTCTCTCTCTCTATATATATATATATATATATATATACACATGCGCATACAAACATATGGCTGTTCTTGGCCTTGAAATCAGTTTTTCAGTCTTTCTGATATTTCCAGATCAGTAACCTGTGACAGTTTTTCCTGCAGGGCTGTTGAAATGTGCGACAAATTTTCTCTGTCGTGCTGTTCGACTGAAAGGCCTGAAGTACAGCACCCGAGCAAAGATGAAGCCAGGTATGATTTACAAATGGTTTGGTTTTAGTTACTATGCACCATTATGCATTAACATTTACAGCAGTGGGTTACATCAGCTTAAAATCATTAACCAGCTGGACTTTAAAGTGTCAGGCTGTCATAAAGCACAGGATTTAGCATGTGGCAGTCAGAGAGTCTGTCTCCCAGTGCTCTGCGGAGCATTATTCGGCTGCAGAGTCGGGATATTAAGAACACCTCTGGTATCGCTGCAGGTATGAAGGGTGAAATTATGATTAGTAAATACACTGTAAATCTTGTGTTGATGTTATGATTTTATTTTTGCTTGAGCCAAGCACATTCCAACTTGACAGAAGAATATGATTTATACTGGTGGATTCATGTTTTGTTAACTTTCAAATTGAGAATTCTAATTATGCAGTATATTGATCAGTGAATGCATTGAGTGAATTTACAGTATTCGCTTTCTGTAAACAAAGTAGAAGAAATTAATCATTTAAATCATTTGTGTCAGAACTTTCTGCATATAGTGCCCAGCCTCAGAAATAACATGTGACTACTGCATTATGACACTGTGAACCTTCACTCTTTTGAGACTTTGGCATCTAAGCTGGATTGCTCTCTCCAAAAACCCTAAAGGAATGCTAATATTTCTAATGCAATTTTGAACCAACTCTAAAATAAATAAAACATGAGTCATGAAAGTGTCAAATATAACTGCACTGTATAAACTGAAAGCTGAAACTTTAGTTCGTTGTTCCAGTAGGATCTTTTTATGGGACTAGGATTGGATCCAAATTTTCGATATCATTTAGGACATTATTTACATACCAAATTGTAAATCCTTAATCTGCAAAACATTTTTAAAGATTTTATTTAAGTCTGCAAGCATGAAGACAGCTGCAAGATCTCACAGACAGTATTACTGTGTTTACTGACAGGATATCAACAGGCTAATGTGGTGATCTTGCACAAGGATCTTGCTGATGACTTTGAGGCGTTTTGCAGAGCTAACAGTAGCCCCCTACCGCTGCTGTACAGGAGCAAATGTGGAGAATGGAGCTGTGGCCCCCTCGCCACAGGATCTGACATCAGGTATCTTCACACCAAAGTGTTCACTAACAGAAATGAAGTCCCTTCTCCTTTTTATTCCTTTTTATTTTATTTTATTTTATTTTATTTTATTTTATTTTATTTTATATTTTATTATTTTATTTTATTTTATTTTATATTTTATTCACCAACCACTGAGTAAATAAGTGGTGGGAAAATAAAAACAAATCCTGTTTAATAGGAGGCTGTTCCTTTACAGATTATCTTTAGTCACAGACAGCTGTAAAAGATTAATTTTTTTGACTATAAAGTGTTCTGATGCCATCTTGCCATTTAATAATTACACCCAGAGATAGACTAGGGCAAAAAAGGGCTGGACAACCCTTGAAGGGATAGTTCACCCAAAAATAAAAATTCCATCATCATTTATTTCCCTTTATATTGTTCCAAACCTGTATGAGTTTCTTTTTGTTAAACACAAAAGAAGATATTTTGAAGAATGTTTGTAACCAAACAGTTGACCGTAGACTTCCAAAGTCAATAGCTACTGTCAACTGTTTGGTTACCAACATTCTTCAAAAATGATTTTATTTAACTTGTGCATTGTCCTGTCTTTCTCTCAGGGAGGACTGTCCAGGGTACTGTGTGTTTGAGAACGGTGTGCTGATGAAGAAGGTCGCTAGTTTATCCTCTTACACTCCTCAACTTCAGGACATGGTTACATTCTACCTTGGCTGTAGTTTTGGTTTTGAATCAGCCTTGAAGGCCGCTGGGGTTCCAGTGAGAAATGTGGAACAGGGTAAAAATGTCAGCATGTACAAGGTCAGTAAACACCTCGGGCCTGGATTACATCCGTGTGCAGTAGCGCCTACAGCGTATTACTTGATTTTGCTTGTGTCAGATGTTTTCCCTGTTTTGAAATTGAAAAAATGACCAGAAGGAAAAATCCTTTAGGTCAGAGTGCTTATGCCTGTTTTTGTTTTGTTTTGCTTTGTGTTTGCAGACCTCGGTAGCTTGTATTAGAGCAGGTCAGTTTCACTGTCCGATGGTGGTGAGCATGAGACCTGTACCAGAAGACAAGCTGGACAATGCGGCTCAAAGCACACACGGGATCCCACTGGCACATGGAGGCCCTGTCCATATTGGAGACCCTAGTATGTACATATTTATAAAAAAGAAAATAATAATTTCTCACTAATCATATACAACTTTGAATGATCTTAAAGGGGTCATATGATGCTTTTTTAAAGATCATCTATTCACGAACAGCTTGTAACACTCCAAAGAGAAAGGAAAACTTGAAATCGCATCATATGACCCCTTTAAGGTGATTTTCAATAGATAATTTTGTCAGTTCCCCTCAAATTAACAGTTATTCAGTTTATCTATTTTTAATAGTATATCTATTGTTTTAGCCGTTTAAATAAATAAGTGCTTTAAAAAAAACTTTTTGCTGGAAAAATGTTTGTGCTATATTTTTCTTAATAAATTGCACTTGATTTGATTAGCTGTATTTTTGTATTGTTTATATGCTATTATAGTGCTATTATATTTTGAATTAACATTTATTTTTCTACTTTCAGTTTTCATTTTAGTTTAAGTTTCAGTACTTATATTACTTATGTAATTATAGTACTTAAAATTATAAACATTTCCTTGGGAACTAACTGGAATAAAATAAGTTTAAGTTTTTCATCTATATTTTATTTTATTTTTATTTTTTATTTTATTTAAAGGAATAGTTCACCCAAAAATGAAAATTTGCTGAAAATGTACTCACCCTCAGACCATCTAATATGTAGATGAGTTTGTTTCCGTATCAGAACAGATTTGGAGAAATTTACCATTACATCACTTGCTCACCAATGGATCCTCTGCAGTGAATGGGTGCCGTCAGAATGAGAGTCCAAACAGCTGATAAAAACATTACAATAATCCTCTCGACTGCATTACTTGATGTCTTGTGAATTGAACAGCTGTGTGTTTGTAAGAAACATCCATCATTAAGGCATTTTAACTTTAAACCATTGCTTCTGCCCAAAATACTGTAAGTGTCCAAATACTTTTTGGGACCATTGTAAATACCAAGCAGGTTCATGGAGGATATGACTAATGGTGGAATTTGCTCCTAAGAGCCCATCTGTAATACTTAACTGCGTGTGTCTGATCAAAACATGTCTAAACATACTCCAACTGTTAACATTTCAGGGGCTTTGAGGTGGAAAAATTAACTCCTCTTTAAACATCTCGTAAGCACCCTTAATTCTCTTGCAGAGCTGCTGGGTATCCAGGACTTGTCACAACCAGACTATGGGGACCCAGTGAAGCAGTGTCCCGGTGACGTGCCTGTGTTCTGGGCCTGTGGGGTCACTGGTGTTGAAGCTGTACAGAGCTGCAGTAAGGTTTCTCCAAAAACTGTAGTTGCACTGTTTGGTGCTGCTAGTGGAGTAGAAATGACACACTTCACCTTTAAGATTAAATGTCACTGGGTTTTCAGTACACTTGAAGTTTTGTTTCTTTAATGTCATTTTTTGCGGCATACACAGATCATTTTTATGCCGTGTGTAGGAGAAGAACTGCATGTTGACCTTTTGCTTTTTAATGTTGCAGAGCCCGCTCTGGCATTCACACACTCTCCTGGCTGTATGTTCATCACCGATCAAAAGGCAGAAACTATTTCTCCCCTCACTCTTGAGCCAGCACAATGCCATTTGAGTTTCTGCATTTCCCAGAATCCTCAGCATTATAGTATCGCTAGCAAAAGAGCTGTTCAACAAATTCGAGCAATTGAGGAGCTTGTTGTTGAAGACCCAGGTATGAAGCAGCACAATTCTGCCCCCCCACCACCACCACCTCAAAATAAAAGTATTTAAACGCATAGACACACTTAAAATATGTTTATATATAAAATAAAATAAAATAAAATAAAATGGAATATATTTTGTATTGAGTGGGTTGCTTTTTGAGGAAAAACATGTTGAGATCACATGAACAGCTGTTATTGGACATTTTATCTTAATTGTGGCTGACTGCAGAAAGTGCATTTCTTTTTAAAATGCTTTATCTAGTGACAACTGACAAAACAAATGCAAAGTATAATATATATGCATATATATGTATGTGTGTGTGTGTTATAACAACAATGACAATATTAACAGTAATATATATATTTTTTTTCATTTTTATTAAATAGAAAACAAAATACATTTAAAAAAACATAATTAATTCCAAACCAAATACAAAAGTCTGAAAAAAGGTTCTGGATAAAAGTTCAAGTCTTTACAATAGTTTTCAAGATAATGATATAAAATAATGAATGAATTAAGAATAAAACAAATATTTTTTTTCTAAAGGTTTGTCATAAAAAATAAGATATTTTTATTTTCCAAAATAATGTCAGCTCCAGAAATCTCCCTTAATAAAACCTTAAAATTACACCAGAAAAATAAATAATACTCTCATCATCAATCTTTTTTTTAAATCTGTATATGGCCTGGGATACATTTTAAAAGAAACCATCTCAAATCTTATTGGTGACACAATATTTACTAGATACCATAAAAGCCACTTCCAAATAATATCCTGGAAACGTTAATTTCTACATTGGCATTGTAAACTCAAGATATTTGTGTAATGCTACATCCACACCACTAGGTGTTCGTGTACGTCCACGACAACGTAGTCATTTTTGTTTTAGTAGTTGTGCTATTGATTGCACCATTGTTGACATTTATGCATTTTTAAGTGTGGCCCAAGTGTACAAATTCTTTTTTGGTATCACTGTCTGCCATTGTGAAGTTTTTTTTTTATTTTGTTTTACTGTGATGTTTAAACAAAATGCCATAATTGCACCTTCCAGTGAAAACAAAAGACTCTCTAGTGCAGGATTTCTCCAATCTCCACTTTTGAGTGCAATGCCCGCATCTCAACAACCGATGCATAGAACCCAAGTCCCCATCCTACATTGATTTTCTTTTCTTTTTCAATAATGCATTACACTCACATGTTACAATACTGAAGAAAAGATCTGTTGCTAGTTCCATTTCATCATGCCTTGACATCAGTAACTCTGTGGTTTGTGTGCAGGTTCAAGAGGTATCCGGGCCCTGTTCTTGCAGGATGAGCTCCTAAAGGCCTGTCTCTCACTGTCCCATTCCTCCTCTGTTCTCATCACCACTGGTTTCCCCACACACTACATGCACAACCCCCCTGAAGAGACTGATGGCCCACCCGGGGCCATCGCCATGGCAGCTATGCTTCAAGCACTCCGCAAAGAGGTGGTCATCGTGACGGATGGGCGCGCTTTGGAGATGAATCAGCACATCATGCGGGATGCTGTAAAGAAAGGTGCCCCCATCATTGCTGATTTAGTGTTTTTGAGATATTCTTTGGTTGTGCTAGCCAGACGTGATAAAGCGACATGCAAATTAACATTTTAGGGGGTAGACTTGTCATGTCTGGTTAGGACAGGGTCTTACTGTACCATGTTTTCTGAAT
>NW_015558579.1:2305691-2318620 GCF_001515605.1 Sinocyclocheilus anshuiensis | reverse complement strand
TGTGTGTGTGTGTGTGTGTGTGTGTGTGTGTGTGTGTGTTTTCACTAACAGGTGTGATAAAGACTGCTGTGCCAGTAATCAGTTTCCAGAGTAATGGCCCTGACTCAGCACTTCACTTTCTGTGCCATGATGGAGATCCCACTAAGCCCAGGTGTAATGTGGTTCAATCTCATTTTCCATCCACTGCTTTCTCTTGTGCTGCATCCCAATTCACCTACTTACTTACTTATTATGCCCTAAAACTTTTGAGTATGTAGCAGAATAGTAGACCAGCTTTGGGACATACTACTTCATCATAATTGAGTCATTTCATTTACCTATCATATTGGAGAGAAATTAAGAGGCACACTGATCTGCCAGTCGCGGGCCTTTAATGCCTTGAACTCTCCTCATGTGTTTGCATAATGATGCATTTAAAAGTTAATAACCAAACATATCTTTATAAAGGTTTTCAATGTTCGCAAATATAACGCAGATACCATTTAATAGTTATTATTTCTTTTTAATCAGGTCAGGTATTATTACGCAAATCCCTTTATATAAGCATCTCTACTTCACCGTCAGTCTCGCATATCCACTTTTTATTTGTGTTTGTAGTTCTAATCGAATCTGCGTCCAACGTGCAATGGGTTGTGGGCAATATTAACCCTTCGAGTGTGCATGAATTTGCACTTCGAATTTTCAATGGAAATAGTCAACTGTCCGAGATGCTCATTTTAACATACTATGATTTGAGACACACTAATTTTAATTTTGAATACTATTTAAGACAAATACTATGCGAATTGCGACTCAGCATTGGTTGTTAAGATCACGCGTGATAGAATATGGCCAAAAATGGCGTCAATGGAAAATGCATACAGTTTAGTGCCTCTTTTTTTTTTTTTTCAGCTGTGTTTCCCTGAAAATAATTGCACAGCTTAGAATGTTCGTCAGCCAATCAGATTCAAGCATTCAACAACCCCGTAGTATAACTTTGTATAATGGCTGCTAAACTGTATAACTGATTGTTGGTAAGTCTGAGCAAGTCTCGGTACTTGCTCTTCCGCAGCAGCGTAGCAGATCTATTCCGCCAAGACCAAATACATTAACATTGTCATGTACATTACCATGCCAATCCCTCCGAGAGTTGTCATGACAGAACTGAAATTATGTATACTAAAAAGGTTTGACCACTTGGTGGCAATAGAGCGCAGTGGACGGGCTACCGACGGGAACTACTACAACATGAGGGGGGTGAACATCAAGCATTTAGTCGACCCAATAGATGACCTCTTCACCACTGCCAGCACTATTGCGGGCATCACTACCACAGGTAACAAAGCCAGAGCTTCAGTGCTCCAAACCACTGTGATTAACTTACATTAGCAAATGTTAGTGTGTAATAAAAATAGAAGTATATTTGATTGTGGTTTTATCCGTACCCTCTATGATGTAGTCAATGTCCTAATCTCTTTTAACGAACACAATGAATGCTTGAATCACCAACTTTGTTCCCAATTAACGATAAGTTTGGTTGGCACCAGGGAGCGGTTTAATGAGATATGTCACCTCTTTGGAACAGGATTAATTGTGTGTGTACGTGTGTGTGTACAGGGATCGGGGATGGAGGTAATGAGCTTGGTATGGGCAAAGTCAAAGCAGCCGTTAAAGCATACATGCCTAATGGAAATCTGATTGCGTGTGACGTGGCTGCTGATTTTGCCATCACAGCAGGTAAGCGCACCACACACAGAAACCACATAATGTGCCTACATGCTTCCTGCTAGCTGAAAATAAGCACGTTGCACCTAAACACAACTTATGTGGTCACACAGTGGTACTAAGTTTCACATTACACCTACTTGTTTCTTATTAAGGGGGCTAAAGGAAGAATGTTCGTTTCCGATATCATAGGAAGTGGATCAGAGATGTTATTTGACAAACCCCTTGTCCAAATACCCACACTTGCGGTCTTGGCCACTTGAGAGCGCGTGCGCGCGACAGGAAGTAAGTGCGCAAGACTGTCCCAGGTCTTAAAAACGCCAGAGCGCAGTGCCCTTAACGCACACTAAATCCACACTATCTCGAATACCACTCCGGAGCGCTATTTGAGGCTTAGTGTATCCCATCATGCATCATGTTCTGGAAATAAATCGTGAGACTATATATTTAGAGACTGTTGGGACTGTTTAGCATGTCACATTTACAGTTAAAAGATCTTGTACTGTGTGTAACTCAAAATATTTTCTGCAAAATTAATATAAAACAATGCAAATAACTTTATTTATGCAATTTTATTTATTTATTTTCATGTATGTGTGATATTTATTTTAGCATTTTACAATTGAAATACACTATTGGTCAAAAGTTTGGATTATTGTTTTTTTTATTTAATTGTCTCTTATTCTTGCCAAGGCTGCATTTATTTAATAAAAATGTATTTAATTTATTTAATTTTCTTCAGTGTCACATAATCTTTCAGAAACAATTGTTATGCTGATTTGGTCTTCGGTTATTAATAATGGATAATAATAATATTAATGTTGAAAATGTTCTGCTTAATATTTCTATCAATATATAACTTTTTTCAGGATTTTTTGATGAATATATAGTTCAATGAACACCATTTATTTGAAATTTGTATTAACATTAAAAATCTATTTTCTATCACCTTTGATCAATTTAATGCATCCTTGTTGAGTAACAGTATTCATTTCTTTTCTTTTCTTTTCTCGTTTTAAATCTTACCCCAAACTTTTGAATGGTAGTATATTGTGAAAAATGCTAGCGTAATGGCTGCTGAAAATTAAGCTTTGCAGTCACAAGACTAAATATAATTTTAACATATATTAAAATAGAAGTTACTTTAAATTGTAATAATATTTCAAAATATTACTGTTTTTATTTATATTTTGATCAAATACAGTAAGTGTAACCTTGGTGAACATAAGAGACTTCTTTTAAAAACATTTTTAAAAGAAAATCGTAATTATTCCAAACTTTTTGATTGGAAGAGTGTATATTATTTTGGTTTCTACAAAAGCTTGTATTTGCACCACAATAGTGTACCATGAACTTTTCTTAGCATACCTAACGTCCGCTTCCTGTGTAGGAGTGTCTAACTGGGGTGGCTATGCTGTCGCCTGTGCTCTGTATGTTCTCAATCTCTGCCCAATACACTGGCGGTACCTCCACAGTGGTTTGGGTCTGTCACTGACGCCTGATCAACAGAGCCTGTGGATGGCCTGCCTGCCCACTGTAGCCAAGGTATACATGAGTATTATCAAAAATAGATGATGGCTGATGATTATGGTGGCTAAGTTCAGTCCTACATTACATTAAAACATCTGTTCTTCTCAAAAACGTTTTGCATTGCGGCTTAAGGGTGTCTTCTGGAAGAGTTTAAGCACCTCATAATATCACCTCATGCTGTTAACTTTGTGCCCCATTTTATTTTCAGTGGAAATCCACTGGTATAAAACTTGCAGGCGCTTCGCAGTGCTGCTTCCAGTCAACACTGGCCATTTTTATATTTGCGGTGAACTGCAGACCACTTCAGAACCTCTGCCAGTGTACGTTATAATTATCACGGCCACAATGGCTGGAACCAGCCTGTTAACCCTGTATTCACATTCTTTTCTGTTAGCCTAAATATTTTCTGTGTCCATCATGTTGTTTCTCCTCAGTGGAGGCTTTAATAACACTTTTCCTGTTTTTAAAATTCCCACTCCCACATGTGGCTTAAAATAAAAGACCATTACCACTGAATGCATTACCAAAGATTGAAGACAGAAAATCCAGCTGCAAAGACAAAAACGACTTGATGTGGTGCTTCTATTTGAAAAACAGGAGGAAGAGATGCTCCACATTTTGGTTAAATATGGCGTCCGCAGCGGTAAAACGGCAAACCTTGGACTGGAGGTGGATGGATTGACCTTTCACCCCTACCATTCTGACATCATACAGCAGCTTAGAAATCTCACCCTTGCCTGATGTCATAGTGCGGCCTACATCACGGACACATCACATAGCCACAGGAACCAAGACGCACATCTGTGACCAGAGTCAGAATTGATTTGAGCTTGTTTGTATATTCTCACTCATTCTCACAGATGAAAATGAATATGGGAATGTAATAGAAAGAGCTGCCATTGTAACATTTTGCTGATTCTTTATGACAATCTACAAAGTAGTGTTTAATTTTTGTGCTCTCACCTTATTAAACAATCTATGTTGCTTTTTCACTTTGTTGCCTATTTCTTCCTATATGCAGTATTTGAATAAAAAAATAAACGGTTAATTTCCAGATATTACAAATATTGTACCCTGAGGGACATGTCCTACTGATTATTCAGTCAACAATATGGGTTTTTAAAGCTGCGTTATCGAAGATTTTGTGTTTAAAGATTAATGAACTACTATTATTACACTAGTACATAAAAATAATAAAAAATATAAGCCTATAATGATTCACATTTTACACTGTCGGGTCAGATTTCGCGGGAACCATGTTACGTCACGTGAGTATCCGGCTTGGCGGCAACTGTATCTTTTGTGGCGTATTACAACAATACATAGGCTAATGTGTAGATTTTGTCTGGTCAGCTAGCTATCATTAAACATGGACGGAAAACGGCAAATCTGTGAAGAATCACCCATTTGTCAAAACTGAAACTTCGAACTGCAGAGATATGGTAAAGTGACAAAACCCCAATCAAAACAAAATAAGAACCCACAACGGATATGATACAGTAGGCTACTTATTGCTCATATTACTTTTTTTCTGATATACGTTGAACATTTTTACTACTATCAGTATGGTTTGTACTGTGATCCATTTTTTTTTAATGGCCATATGATTACTACTTCAAACCAATGCAATTTTATTTTTAACCACAGAAGGCGATAGAAAGGCTCAAGTTCTGTAGGAAGCTGCAGTTCTGATTAAATCTAATTAATAGGCATATTTGGTTACATTCTTTGGTGGTACTTTATTATGGTTATTGTGATTTTAGGTACTTGATCCATACATTATATTCATACCATAATATTCATGTTGTACTCCAAGGAAATAAAAAAAAAAATACCATGGTATTACACAACTTGCGTGTATCGGAGAGTACAGACAGCTGTTTTAGTTCAGATCCATGTTACATAACACATTCATGTTATTTGGCAATTTGTTTATTATCACTGACCTTTTTAGAGTTAAGCGTCTTCCTCTCTTCCAAGGTTCAACCAAAATCAACACTGGAGAAGACCATCCCAAAACCCTTAATCATAAAGTCAAATAAACAGCAGACTTTTAATTAGTCTGGCTCTGGTTACACCTGAAAGTATTAAACATTTCTCTGGGACCGGATTAACAAGTATGAAAATAAAATAAATAGGCCAATCTCTCAATTTCTTTTAAAACCATGCTGGATATGTTTTTACTGGGAATATGACTTTATACTAATCAATCCCATCTGTATTTAGGCTTCTGTTTATGCACCTTTGTTTAATGTCACAATTCTGCTTCCAGTAGAGTTAAATAATCAAAACCAAAGAAAGACAGCCAAGAAAGACCACGATTAAACAAAAAGGACTAGCATAAGATGAAAGCGTTTCTCTGAGCAATCTTTTTTTTTTTAAGGGGAATTGATTACCGTCTCCTGTTTGCATTAAAGGGATAATTCTGTCCTAATTTATTAATAATTCAGACCTATTTTTATTATTCATATGGGACAGGTTTTCGTCTTTAATATTATAAAAGAAAATATTATTATTAATAGTTGGAGAAATTAGATCATTTTAATGCACAAAGTATGCAGACAAGAAAGCCAGATGTCTGGCTAGTAGAGAGAGAGGAAGTGAAACACAGATTTAATCATATTTTTGCACCACATATATCATATATTTGCTGCAAGGGTTTGCTTTACCTATTATTTTCAGTATTTTGTGCCCTTGAGGCTAACAAGCCAAACAAAACCAAAATTCAATTAACAGACATCTAGAGAGAACATACTATCTTACAAAAATCGGACTAGATAACACAGTACCTATAATCAAAATTAATTTCTCTCTACTTTTTACACCCCTGCAATACATCACAGCACCATTTCTGTCTCCATGTACTGTGCAACAATACAATCATTGCCAGTGATTTGTGCAACAAACAACAGAGTGCACAACCAATAATAAAAAGTCCCATATATGAACCTGAACTGCAGTCACTATATAAAATCAATGAAAACCTGAAAACAATCTTGATTTAGTTACATATAGCCTACATACAATCTGCATGCATGTTGATTATTCATTGTAAACATGGTTTGAATGAGCAGGAAAAAGAGAACACTTCCACATGTCTGTTCTTTCAGTTCAGGTCATTCATTTAAACTCCTTGTATTAGCTGTGATCACTTCCATCATCTAAAAATATAAACACTGCACCAAACCTTTTACCTCAGCGGTTTGAGCAAACAGAAGATACATGATTTCTGGAAGCAACCATCAATCACTTCTTCCTCATCTATTTTCCCAGGATATGAAATCACACTGGGAAGCTGTCCAGGTTAAAATGGTCTGTTTGGAGGTGGTTGACCCTTCACACCCACACTGCGTACCTTTTTCTGCTTGTTAACTGTCTGTGTGCTCCATGTCTAACCATGTAAAAGGTGAGTAGGCAAACAAATATACAGCTTCATTGCTATTGTTTCCTTAGAGGAAAGGTTCACCCCAAAATGAAAATTCTGTTATCATTTACCCACCTTCATGATGTTCCAAACCTGAATGACTTTAATTTTCTATCGTGGAATACCAAACTCCATGCTGTTATTTTTCATAAAATAAGCGCATATTGTAAGCAGGAACTGTTAAACACCAAAAAGAACATAAAAGTATCATCACATTGGTCCATGAAACGTCTAAAGCCATACAACCACAATTTATATATTTAATGATAATCTTCCCCTCCCTGCATATCAAATTAAGCATCCATACATTTTCATCAATTTGTATTGTACCTGGTTTGACATCAATGAACCAAACGCCACTGGTTCTCATGCTTCATTGCTAAATCTGACATTAGAAGTTTGCGTCTGCAACAAGAGATTTGCAGTGATAACAACAGGCCGTAACCATTAGGGTGAGTAAATGATGACGGAATTGTGATTTTTGGGTGAAGTACAGTATTAAAGGAACTATAACCAATGAGGTTTGAAAGCAGAATTGGTTTTAGTTTTGGACACAGTTTTAACTGTTACATGCACATGTACTGTAGCTAAAGGGACTTCTTTAGCTCATCGGTTCCTAAAACCTCAAATGTCAACCACTGGTGATTATAAAGGTAGCAATCCCTGAGAATTACACCACATAACAGTAGCATGTTAGCTTACCAAAACCATGAAATATTGTAGTTTAATTTTAGAACAAAATACAGGACTGGCTCTGACAAAGTAGGTTAATGTTCTAACTTCTAACCCATGCAAAATGAAAAACAGTATGCAGCAGCAGTACATCTGAGGAGCCTGTGGCTAAACGGTATGATGTCCATTGTATAGATAACTAATACAACAAAAATGTTTAAACGTCAGTTTTGACCTGCTGCAAGAGTGTTACCACTGAGGTACCTGTAACATTATCATTGGTGACTGCAAGCTCAGTAGAGTGCGTGTTGAACCTTCCATGGCTTTTTGAGCAACAGCATAAGACCCGAGTGCAAGCTTCCTGAGCCTTCTGGATGCCCTTTTGGGCACTCTCACTGATAAAACAGTAGAGCGCCGGATCGGCCACGCAGTTAAAACTAGTAAGCAACAGAGAGAAATGGTAGTAGTTGAAAATGTTCTCAATGAAGTCGCAGTCCCGCTCCAATATGGTGCGTACCAGCAGGAAGACGTGGTATGGTGAGAAACAAACCAGGAAGATGACGATGGTGCTGGTCACAAGGTACTTGATGCGAGTTTTCTGGGCTGTCTGCGTGCCTGCACTCTTGCCCACTGCTCGGAGAACTCTAAAGTACGACACGGACAGGATTCCTAAAGGGAACAGGAAACCTATGTAAAAGCGGTAGTAGTTTATTGGGTACTCCCATGTCTTCATGGGATAGTGCTCAAAGCACACAGATTGGTTGTGCTTGTCCCTGCTGAGCTCCTTGTGCCGGAAGAACACCACTCCTACGGCAAGCTCTTTGAGCCAGACCACCGTACTGACCAGCGCTGCTGCTCGTACCGTTCGGAAAGCCGAGAAGCGGAAAGGGTAGACCACCGCCAGGTAACGGTCAATGGAGATACAACACAGAAAACCAATGCTGACGTAGATGTTCTCGTAGAGCAGGAAACCACACAGTTGACAGAGCCACTCCGAGCCGCTCCAGTTGTCCCCTTGGAAGATATACTGGAGCCAAAGGGGCAGGGAGGCCAGGTACAGCAGATCAGATATGGTCAAGTTTAGCAAGTAGACCCCCAGCTCATTGCGGGCTTTCAGTTGGAGACAGGCATGGTAGAGCGAGTAAGCGTTGGCGGGAAGACCCACTAGCAGGACAAGGATGTACGCACCCGAAAACAGGTACTGGTGAATCTCGTGGCTTATAGTGCAGTTTATTTGCTCCTCAGACATGTTCATCTTTCTAACCTCATGTTCGCAGAGTCTTATTCAAGAAGTGTAGGTAAGTTCGTAATCAACAGAGGTCTCCAGATAACATTCCATGGATTCTATGGGAAGCAAACAAAATAGCGTAATTAGTGTGTCCAAATACCACTACAGTATTCATACAACCCAGAAAATACCTTGATAAGCTACAAATTCTGATGTACGCATTGGACGTCATGGGAAAGTTGAGTTCATCTGTGAAGGTTATCTTAAAAATCATAAACTTTTGATGGCTTTCAGTAAATACTTGTCAAACGGATTTGGGTTTTTCTCAGTTCAAGCAGACAGAAGTTGTACTTCTGCATGCGTGAAAATAGTTTTCTGGGGATGTTATCAAGATGGCAGCTGAGTGACAAACGTTTTGTGTGTGGGCTGTGTCCTTCAACCTCTAAACTATTCTAAATATACAGGAAGCAGTATTAAAGTGTTGAAGGAAGTGTGAAACTCATCTACTGCTTTCACAATATGCCATATGACGAATCCAGCTACACAATACGTCTTTTCCACTTGGCTTTGACGTCTGCATACTGTAGGTGTTTTCTTTGTTGAGAAGAGCCTGTGCAATGCAATTAAAGCATCTTAAACATCTTATATATATATAAATCCTAATTCATGTCATGGATTTGAGTAACCTACGTTGCCCTTTTCAATCTGACCGTGGCCTGGTTCGCAGAATGTCTGGCTGATGAAAGGTGTTAGATATAGTGGGATTGACTTCACAACAACTCTGTGACTGTTCTTGAATGGCCCAGCCAGAGCCCTGACTTAAACCCAATTGAGCATCTCTGGAGAGACCTAAAAATGGCTGTCCACCAACGTTTACCATCCAACCTGACAGAACTGGAGAGGATCTGCAAGGAGGAATGGCAGAGGATCCCCAAATCCAGGTGTGAAAAACTTGTTGCATCTTTCCCAAAAAGACTCATGGCTGTATTAGATCAAAAGGGTGCTTCTACTAAATACTGAGCAAAGGGTCTGAATACTTAGGACCATGTGATATTTCAGTTTTTCTTTTTTAATAAATCTGCAAAAATGTCAACGATTCTGTGTTTTTCTGTCAATATGGGGTGCTGTGTGTACATTAATGAGGAAAAAAAATTAACAAATGATTTTAGCAAATGGCTGCAATATAACAAAGAGTGAAAAATTTAAGGGGGTCTGAATGCTTTCCGTACCCACTGTACCTCAGCGGTTTGAGCAAACAGAAGATCCATGATTTCTGAAAATAACCATCAATCACTTCTTCCTCATCTAATTTCCCAGGATATGAAATCAAAGTGGGTTAAAATGGTCTGTTTGGAGATGTTTGACCCTTCATACCCACACCGTGTACCTTTTCTACTTGTCAGATGTCTGTGTGCTCCATGTCTGTCCATGTAAAAGGTGAGTATAGGCAACAAAGATACAGCTTCATTGCTTTTGTTTTCTTAGAGGAAAGGTTCACCCCAAAATAAAAATAAAAATCTATTATCATTTAGATCACCTTCATGATGTTCCAAACTTAATGACTTAATTTCTATCATGGAACACAAAATTTCATGCTGTTATTGTCCATAGGGCCATAACATTAGGGTGAGTAAATGACGACGGAATTGTCATTTTTGGGTGAAGTACAGTATTAAAGGAACTGGAAACCTATGAGGTTTGAAAGCAGAAATGGTTTTAGTCTTGGACAGAGATTTTTAGCTGCTACATGCACATGTAGCTAAAGGGACTTAGAACAGTACAGAAAATGTTTAGCTCATCGGTTCCTAAAACCTCAAATGTTAACCACTGGTGATTTTCAAGGTAGCAATCCCTGAGCATTACACCACATAACAGTAGCATGCTAGCTTACCGAAACCATGAAATATTACAATTTAACTTTAGAACAAAATACAGGACTGACTCTGACAAAGTAGGCTAATGTTCTAACCAGTGCAAAATAAAAAAATAATATGCAGCTGTACATCTATGATGCTTCCTTTGTCCACTGAAGAGCCTGTAGCTAAACTGTATGATGTCCATTGTATAGATAATACAACAAAAATGTTCAAACATCAGTTTTGATCTGCTGCAAGAGTGTCACTGCTGAGGTACCTGTAACATTATCATTGGTGACTGCAAGCTCAGTAGAGTGCGTGTTGAACCTTCCATGGCTTTTTGAGCAACAGCATAAGACCCGAGTGCAAGCTTCCTGAGCCTTCTGGATGCCCTTTTGGGCACTCTCACTGATAAAACAGTAGAGCGCCGGATCGGCCACGCAGTTAAAACTAGTAAGCAACAGAGAGAAATGGTAGTAGTTGAAAATGTTCTCAATGAAGTCGCAGTCCCGCTCCAATATGGTGCGTACCAGCAGGAAGACGTGGTATGGTGAGAAGCAAACCAGGAAGATGACGATGGTGCTGGTCACAAGGTACTTGATGCGAGTTTTCTGGGCTGTCTGCGTGCCTGCACTCTTGCCCACTGCTCGGAGAACTCTAAAGTACGACACGGACAGGATTCCTAAAGGAAACAGGAAACCTATGTAAAAGCGGTAGTAGTTTATTGGGTACTCCCATGTCTTCATGGGATAGTGCTCAAAGCACACAGATTGGTTGTGCTTGTCCCTGCTGAGCTCCTTGTGCCGGAAGAACACCACTCCTACGGCAAGCTCTTTGAGCCAGACCACCGTACTGACCAGCGCTGCTGCTCGTACCGTTCGGAAAGCCGAGAAGCGGAAAGGGTAGACCACCGCCAGGTAACGGTCAATGGAGATACAACACAGAAAACCAATGCTGACGTAGATGTTCTCGTAGAGCAGGAAACCACACAGTTGACAGAGCCACTCCGAGCCGCTCCAGTTGTCCCCTTGGAAGATATACTGGAGCCAAAGGGGCAGGGAGGCCAGGTACAGCAGATCAGATATGGTCAAGTTTAGCAAGTAGACCCCCAGCTCATTGCGGGCTTTCAGTTGGAGACAGGCATGGTAGAGCGAGTAAGCGTTGGCGGGAAGACCCACTAGCAGGACAAGGATGTACGCACCCGAAAACAGGTACTGGTGAATCTCGTGGCTTATAGTGCAGTTTATTTGCTCCTCAGACATGTTCATCTTTCTAACCTCATGTTCGCAGAGTCTTATTCAAGAAGTGTAGGTAAGTTCGTAATCAACAGAGGTCTCCAGATAACATTCCATGGATTCTATGGGAAGCAAACAAAATAGCGTAATTAGTGTGTCCAAATACCACTACAGTATTCATACAACCCAGAAAATACCTTGATAAGCTACAAATTCTGATGTACGCATTGGACGTCATGGGAAAGTTGAGTTCATCTGTGAAGGTTATCTTAAAAATCATAAACTTTTGATGGCTTTCAGTAAATACTTGTCAAACGGATTTGGGTTTTTCTCAGTTCAAGCAGACAGAAGTTGTACTTCTGCATGCGTGAAAATAGTTTTCTGGGGATGTTATCAAGATGGCAGCTGAGTGACAAACGTTTTGTGTGTGGGCTGTGTCCTTCAACCTCTAAACTATTCTAAATATACAGGAAGCAGTATTAAAGTGTTGAAGGAAGTGTGAAACTCATCTACTGCTTTCACAATATGCCATATGACGAATCCAGCTACACAATACGTCTTTTCCACTTGGCTTTGACGTCTGCATACTGTAGGTGTTTTCTTTGTTGAGAAGAGCCTGTGCAATGCAATTAAAGCATCTTAAACATCTTATATATATATAAATCCTAATTCATGTCATGGATTTGAGTAACCTACGTTGCCCTTTTCAATCTGACTGTGGCCTGGTTCGCAGAATGTCTGGCTGATGAAAGGTGTTAGATATAGTGGGATTGAGACCTTGACTGCAGTGACTACTGTGGAACATAACAAAAGAGACCAATAAAGCAGCGTGAACAACATGTTTCATCACCAATCCATTAAATGCTTAAGAATTTGTCCCTGCATCTGAGCAATACACGACATCTTCAATAATACTGCTCAGACATGCTAAACAGCATCTGTGTAAGTACAGCAGTATTAACCAGACCAGAGTCTCAATATGGGAAAACTGTTTTCAGTAGAATTGTTTTCTGTTCTCGGAAGTCACTTCTGATTTTGTCTTTTATATTCTATATGGAGCTTCAGCTACCTTACAGAGAGACTTACCTATAGAGATTTGACATTTCCCAAGCAAACTATGGAGCTGTTCCCTTTCATGGGAACTTCGAACTGCGTCCTCTAGGGGTCGCTATGGGGAACGCCTCGTCGTGACCCGTGTCTGAAGCATACATTGAAAAAACACCAACTCGTTGGCCGGCGACAGCCATGACGTCACTACCGGTGCGACTATAGTATAAATA
>NW_015558579.1:2283319-2305040 GCF_001515605.1 Sinocyclocheilus anshuiensis | reverse complement strand
GCATTATAGTCTCCTATGCTGGACCTATTAGGTTTGGTTGGTTCTATGGCTTCATAGTGACCATCTTTCTGATGGTCCGGTCTAGAGGCTTCGGTCTAGGTTTCTTGCCATGCTGCAGACGCAAGCTTCAGACGAAGAAGTGAATGATGTGTGCTCCCGGCGCCTATTTATACTATAGTCGCACCGGTAGTGACGTCATGGCTGTCACCGGCCAACGAGTTGGTGTTTTTTCAATGTATGCTTCAGACACGGGTCACGACGAGGCGTTCCCCCATAGCGACCCCTAGAGGACGCAGTGTCTCGTTCCCTACTCAGGGAACCATGGTTACATAAGTAACCTGAGACGTTTTCCTCTATGAAACTTTGATGAAGTCCTATACTGTATATGATAACACAAGCAGTTCACTTCCTGTTCAGAACCAAAAATGGTTTGGTCAGAATAATGTAATGAGATGTGAATCTCTGCTTCAAACCATCTTATCCAATCAGAATTCAAAGTCAAATCTATATCTATCTACACACACACACACACACACACACACACTTTTATTGTTACACAGCAGAAATAGAAAAGTTCTAGATTAGATTTTCTGCCACCCAATTCTTGCATAAATGAAATTATGAAACAAAACAAAGGGGGAAAAAAACTGCTGAGCATGTTTAGCCTAATTCAGGTCGATTATTAGGGACTGATTGCCATATAACATAAACCTAATAACGCTTCTCTGACCGCAAATGTGGTCGAACTTGTGCTTGAACGTGCCTCTCTCTAGCTGGCACGCTTAATTTCGACATGAAACCTATTAAAGCCACGTAGCCTACTGTAATCCCACCGGTTGCATTTTGACAAAAGTTTGACACGTAAAACGTGTTGTAATACAGAAAAAACTAGTATTAGTCGGTAATATTCGTTTTTATTATTAATGTAGTATTGCTCTATTGTGCGCAATTCATTACACCATTTGGAGTAGGTAGCCTATGATCACATTATAAAATTGTAACAGTCATTGGTAGCACAGCTTAATAAATGTGTCTGAATAATTTCACAGATGTTGGACAGAAGTGCAATTTGTAGATTCTCACTTGTAGTACGTACTTAAGAAATGGTCTGGCTGATACGCTATAATTATTGTAAAAGTGCTTCACAAATAGCTGTTGGAAAGCTGTAAAATATTAATCAGCATCATTTAATTGCCTAGTTTACTACACGAATAGCATGGTAACCATATTTTGGCAAAATACCACAATGATTATAAGTTTCGTTATAACTGATTTTAAACGTAGCCTATTAGAAATGTTCATTGCATTCCTGTCTCCTGCTTTTTCATTTGATTTTTTATTGACAGTAGAACATAATAGCCTACTACGTAGCTACTCAGTTTACTGTAGCAACAACTAATGTACTATATGTTTTTAAGGAATAGGAGAGTATATCAGACTTAATGAAAGTACATTACCTTAAGATTGCTGGTTTTAATCCCACGCGACTCATTCGAGGCATTTCTGAAGCGTGATAAACATTCTCAAGCTCAACCGCTCCACCGACTCTTTTATTGAGTTTTGCCTGTTTCTATTCGTTTACTCGTGGGGGTGATTTTTTTTTTTTTTTTTTTCAGAAATAACATCACTCCCGGGTTCCGGGGTTGTCGCGTCGGAAAGGGGGAAAATTTTAATTGCGTCAACAGTTTTTACGTGATGCGCGCAATTACTCATACACTCATTTCAAGTGCCTTCCACAGACACAGGATGCGTCTCATATCCTATAGTGACCTGCCTGCACAGACAGCATGCCTGGCCATTACAGCTGCGTTCAGAGTCAGATGAACCATAGAACGCAACTGTAGCCTAATGTCCGAAGTGCTGTCTAGGTAGGCAGCTCCGTCGCATAATAGACTCATTGTTTATCTACCTGTTGGGAATAAGGGTAATTATGTATGTGATGTATGCATAAGTAAACATTTAAGGTTTCTTCAGTGAAATTGTTCACAGCGTTTGGACCGAGCGCAAAGGAAAGGACGCGTTTCAAACTGTTGCACTCCTCGAATACTCACACTTTGGTGTCCTATTTTTGTGAGACTAGATATGTTTGGTAAACTGTTATTTAACATAAATTTAAGCTAGCATGAAAAAATATGGGGGAGAATCCCATATTTGATCCAACCCTGTTACTGCATGATTTCCTGTTACAAAAAAATTTAACATTGTGACAACCAAGTCATAACTTAGACACTTTACATGTCAGGACAACTAGGCTAAATCTCATCTCTTTTCTCAGTTTGTAGCTTCATTCGTCAAGTTCAAACTTTAGCTCTTGTTACTGAAATAAGAGTTGTTGAAGTTATTGAAAGAAGACCAAACAAGTATTTTGTCTTGAAATCTGTGGGAAATATAAGTTTATCAGTAACTATAACTCAACATTTGGTGCCAAATTAGCTGGAGAGATCAAGCGGCATCTCAAGATATGCTGCAACCCCTTTAACCATTCTGGCATAATTATTAAAAAAAATGTTTTACGATTTTGTATGTTTAATTTTGATGTTAATTTATTCCGAGAGCTAGAAAATCAGTTTTAAACTTTATGCATGTCATAAAAATGAATTTACTCGTGTAATTTACTAAAACCAACTCCAGAGATTATTAAAAAAAAGCTTTATTACAAAGAGTTCAGGTTTTGGAAAACAGCTTTCTCTAAACAGGCTTCTATCATTCACAATAAACTTAACATTAAGTGTAAAAGGTTGTTAGAGTATCTACTCCTTACATCAAACACACAATCTCTTACAGGCACTGATCTATGTTCATGTGCAGTAGTGTATAAAAACAACTGTTTATCTAAAATCATTTAACCAGTAGTTGTGCACATTCAAACAGGAGGCTCTCCTTATATTCACACACCCAGTGTGAATGCTTGATCCAAATATATTTCTATGAAGATACACCATTGCCTTTGGTGATCAGCTCTTGCCTTTGACCATCAGAAGTTGGAGATGGTGACACGAGATGGCAGAAAAGCACCACTGACAAGGAACAAGGGGTGCTAGGTTGGTGACATGAGTGAGGGATTCCAGGATTCCATGGGCTTTTTTACATACATACTTCTCTTACGAAAAATAAAATTATAATCAGACTACGTTCTCCCAGTGTTCAACATCATCAGACTTAACCAATCAATTACGCAAAACAAAAAAGCAGTTTTGGAAAAATGAGGCATACACTTGCATACACACACTTCAAAACAACCACACAAACAAGTGTCATTAATTGTCTCAAGGACATTAATAAATAAACCAATAAAAGAACAGTTGTGCAGTGTTATAAAATGAATGTGTTGGAAAAACAAAACTAAACAAACGACAACAAAAAAACACCAAACTAAACTTCAATTTCTTTTTAGTACTACATTAAATGCTTGTGTGAAACTTGCCAACATGTCCAGCACTCCAGATTCCCCCTCAAAACCGATTCCCGATACATTCTTCCACCTTATATCACAAGGTAGGTGCTTTCTTATTCTCATGTCCAATGATCTTCTGTCCGTCTCTCTTTCTGGCTCAGTGTTGCGTGCTTCTGAATGCAGTCTGAGCCAAACCCAGGTCCTACAGCGAATACATGGTCACCCACAAGAAGCAGAAAAGAGCAGATTGTTTGGTATGTCAGCAGGGAGCGAATGAGAGAGAGGCCGCTTCCCGTAATGGGTCCCTATGAGGCTGTCTCGGTGATGGACCTGCAACTGTCCTGCGCCTCCTAAAGATGGATGCAGTCGCTACTCAGTAATTACGCTGGGAGTGGCTCCTAGCACACAGCCCAACGTTTGTTTTCCACATTCAGAATAGAACGTGAACTGGCCTGCCATGGAGCTGCGGAGAGCTGCGGAAATCAATGGCATTCAATTGGATACGAAGGGGGAAAATACATTCAAGTGCCCCATACATTAGTTTTCAGGTCAGTGTGAACATGTGCAAGACCTTCAAATGCAACTGGTGCCTTTGAAGCACCTAGAGAAACTTAGAGAGGAAGGACATGACCAGTCTCCCAGAGCTGCCTGGGGCTTTTATTTGTTAACAGTGCAGTTTCATACGTGTTTCTTAACCAAGTCTGAGGTTCTACACACAGCCGTACTCATACCAAACAGTCTGAGGGTCATTGTTGGGGTCTGGAGAAGCAGGCTTGCTGGTGGGCTGCTCCTTGGTGGCGTAGCTTAAGTCCGCAGTGTCTGCTTTCTTCAACACAGGCGACTCTGCCTGCCTTTGCTCCCGAGGTTCCTCCTCCAAATCCTTCAGCCTCAGCGCCGATACGGCTCGCACCGGAGACACCATGGCCACCTCACCACGATGTGGGGCTGCTCGGGTTTGAGCAGGTCCAGAACGGACCGCTCCTGCCCTGCTGCTACCGCTCCCAACGTATTCCCGTTCAGCCTGCAGTGACATAGACGAAGAGTGCACTGGAGGCGGACTAGCTAGGGACAACTCATCTCTCGGTGGAGCGAGAGATAGACGGCGGGGGTCCACGGATATGTACCCTGGGTCTCCAGGCAGCGGCGAAGAACCAGCCAGCCTAGCGGACATCGGTCTTTCTCTGTTGACTACTCCAGACCTCCTCATCACCACTTCGTTTTGGCTGGGAGAATTTGCCTCGTTACGGTAAGCGTCCGGCCCGTTGGAGCAGAGGAGGTCTGCGGAGGCCAGGCTAAATGTACGACTCAGGCTGGTGCTGCTGCCCACACCTCCGCGAGGACTGGACTGCTGCAAAGGTGCAGACCTCAGTCCTGCTCCTCTGTTAGGAAGGGTTTGCGAATGAGAAGGAGGTGTGGAGGTCTCTGTGAGCCGAACGCTCGGTTTGACACTGTGTCCAAGTTTTGGGGCCCGACCATCTAGTTCTGGTGGAGTAGTCTTGATGGTTGGCGTGACATAATTGGTGGGGGTTTTAGCGCCATCTCGCAGAGGGACAGGTCGAGTAGATCTGGTGAAATAATCAGTCATCAGATCCTCTCGACTTCCTGTCTGCACCTGAAAGACATTTAAATCATCATAAATATTTTTGCAAAAAGCATGTGGTTTTAACTGTGCCCCAATTTCAGTATTGGAAAAATTGCCAAACATTTAATTAAAATGTTATGAAAATGGTAACACTTTAGTATAGGGACCAATTCTCACTATTAACTAGTTGCTTATTAGCATGCCTATTATTAACATTGTGGCTAATTATAAATCACATATTCTGCATGACCATATTCTACATCCCTAATCCTACCCAATACCTAAACTTAGCAACTTCCTTACTAACTATTAATAAGCAGCAAATTAGGAGTTTATTGAGGCAAAGTCATAGTTAATGGTTTGTTAATAGCGAGAATTACACCTTAAAATAAAGTGTGACCATGAAAATGCACTAGAAAATACTGCTTCATAATACTTTATATTACTAATAATTAGGGGTGTAACGGTACACAAATATGACGGTTCGGTACGTACCTCGGTTTTAACGTCATGGTTCGGTATGCTTTCGGTACAGCGGGGGGGACCCTTTCTTTAAATGCATTCAGTTATAGTTTAAATTTTCTTAGTGATAAAAAACGACCTCAGCTTATGCTTAAAACTATAGGAAGCCTTTTCGGTACACATGCGTACCGAACCGAAAGACCCGTACCGAAACGGTTCGGTACGAATGTGTGTACCGTTACACCCCTACTAATAATACTTTATTCCAACAGTGGGGATACAAATTGTTAGATATATGCCTATAATAAACAAAAAAACATTTTATTCTCACTGTTAAAACTAAGGACTAACTGAACAAAGAATTGTTAATTAAATTAAATAACTGCAATTAATGTTGTGACTTAAATATGACAGTAAATAATAATGTGTATATATTAAAAAAAAAAAAATAAGGTGTTAAAAACTATTTTAAAACATTGATATATTTTATATACTTCGGCAACTCAAAGAAATAATGATTTTTTTTTCCACTGACCCCCAAATATTCCTTATTGCTAGAAATAATTGTTTTAAAATGATTTCCCTCCAGATTTGTCAAACTTGAGGTTTGTTCATAACCATGGGAATCCTTTGCATGCATTTCTTATAATTTGCACCATGTCTTACAACAGAAACACATTGAAATCTACTGTATTTCGGTAAAAGATAGAGATGATGGCGAAGGTCCATCACTCAGTGTCTCCATTACGAACATTTCACACAGCACTCAAAGACATTATCTTAATAATCCCCAATTAGCAAACAACAATCCATAGTGCAGCGTCAAACATCAGGTGTAATTTAATTAGGAGCGTAAATGTCTCTACGGATCATGAGTTAAATATTTTTAAAAAATCCCTTTTGCTATTCTCACTGCATAAATATGCACACATAATCTTGATATGTTAAAAAAGATACAGGATAATTGAACGATGTGAGATTCACCACACATTTTAAAATCCCCTGCAAATGTATGCAAATTCTTCTAGTAATGTGTCATTAATTCTTCAAAAAAGCGAAAAAAAAGTGACGTGACATGTGGCCAAGTATGGTGACCCATACTTGGAATTAGTGCTCTGCATTTAACCCATCCAAAGTGCACACACACAGCAGTGAACACACACACACCGTGAACACACACCCGGAGCAGTGGGCAGCCATTTATGCTGCGGCGCCCGGGGAGCAGTTGGGGGTTCGGTGCCTTGCTCAAGAGCACCTCAGTCGTGGTATTGAAGGTGGGAGAGAGCGCTGTACATTCACTCCCCCCACCTACAATCCCTGCTGGTATGAGACTCAAACCCGCAACCTTTGGGTTACTAGTCGACTCTCTAACCATTAGGCCACGACTTCCCCAAAAGGTCAAACCATCAAACAAACAAGTCTGCTGAGAAGTGCTAAAACGTTGTTAGTATTAAAACAACTTACAGTGGGTGGGGACAGTGCGTTACTCTCATGCAAGAACTCCTCCAGGGTGACCATTTCGCTGCCAGGAGAGGATGGCCGCTGAGAGGTGGGCCGCTGGGAAGAGCGTGAAGCAGACAGGGCATCACAGGGAAGGGTGGAGCTACGAGGAATCAGAGATGACTGACTGAGACGTGAGCCTTCACGTCCCAGTCCGACAACGTCATCACTGGACAGACTGGCAGATCGGCCCTGCAGGCAGTCCAGAGAACCTGGAGGAAGACAGGAAATTAAAACATGAACTGTAAAATTTAAGAGTGTAAGATTTCATAAAAATGTGCACTTTAAAAGATACAGTGGCATGTGAAAGTTTGGGAACCACTTGCAGAATCTGTGAAAATGTGAATAATTTTAACAAAATAAGAGAGATCATACAAAATGCATGTTATTTTTTTATTTAGTACTGTCCTGAGTAAGGTATTTGACATAAAAGATGTTTACATTTAGTCCACAAGAAAAAAAAATAGCTGAAATTATAAAAAATAACCCCATTCAAAAGTTTGGGAACCCTTGGTTCTTGATACTGTGTGTGGTTGTGAAAAGATGGATCTCAAAATCATACATTGCTGGAAAGGGTTCAAATATGCAAAAGATGCTGGAAAACTGAAGAATCTGCAGGACCTGGAGGATTTTTCTGAAGAACAGTGCTCAGTTTAACTGTTCAGAACAAACAAGGGACTCATGAACAACCATCACAAAACAAAAAAACAGTTGTAGATCATCCAGGTAACCACACACAGTATTAAGAATGGGGTACTTTTGAACGGGGTCATTTTTAATAAATTCAGCTATTTTTTTGTCTTGTGGACTTAATGTAAACATCCTTTATGTAAAATATCTTACTCAGGACAGTACTAAATAAAAAAAAATATTTTGTTAAAATTTTTCAGATTCTGCAAGGGGTTCACAAACTTTAAAGCGGCACTGTAAATGTATTAATCATCTATTTTCAGTAAGATTTACTAAATATAATATTTCTGCCATTGTGTTTTTAACTTGAATCATGCCCAACAGATACCCGTTTCTGACAATTCACTCCTTGATTTGCTTCATAAAAGCTTACATGTTGACAAACATGTTTATAGTGCATTATTTTCAATGTATTTATTGTTAGTGTGGCCCTTAAAGGATTCGTTCACTTTCAAATGAAAATTACCCCAAGCTTTACTCACCCTCAAGCCATCCTAGGTGTACATGACTTTCTTCTTTCTGATGAACACAATCAGAGATATATTAATAAATATCCTGACGCATCCGAGCTTTATAATGGCAGTGAACGGGACCAACGAGTACGAAGCTGAAGAAAGTGTCTCCATCCACATTCATCCATCATAAACCTACTCCACACGGCTCCGGGGGGGTTAATAAAGGCCTTCTTATGCGAAGTGATGCGTTTGCATGTTATTTTTTTATTTAGTACTGTCCTGAGTAAGGTATTTGACATAAAAGATGTTTACATTTAGTCCACAAGAAAAAAAAATAGCTGAAATTATAAAAAATAACCCCATTCAAAAGTTTGGGAACCCTTGGTTCTTGATACTGTGTGTGGTTGTGAAAAGATGGATCTCAAAATCATACATTGCTGGAAAGGGTTCAAATATGCAAAAGATGCTGGAAAACTGAAGAATCTGCAGGACCTGGAGGATTTTTCTGAAGAACAGTGCTCAGTTTAACTGTTCAGAACAAACAAGGGACTCATGAACAACCATCACAAAACAAAAAAACAGTGGTAGATCATCCAGGTAACCACACACAGTATTAAGAACCAAGGGTTCCCAAACTTTTGAATGGGGTTATTTTAATCATTTCAGCTATTTTTTTTTCTTGTGGACAAAATGTACAAAAACATATTTTATGTCAAATACCTTACTCAGGACAGTACTAAATAAAAAATAACATGCATTTTGTATGATCTCTCTTATTTTGTTAAAATTATTCACATATTCTGCAAGGGGTTCCCAAACTTTCACATGCCACTGTAGCTAATAATGAGGTTTGTGTGTGTCAACAGTGCTATTCACACAGTAAGTATAATCATGGCTGGTCATTTCAGCATTTACATGCACTCACAAACATCAGAGTGATGTAACGGCCTTCTAAATCAACATCTGACTTGACGAGAAATTGGCCTCTGCTAAGTGCTGCTGGGCTTTTACTTGACACTTTGCATGGTAATGAAATCAATTTTACTGTAGTGTGAACAATTTGATGTGTGAGGTTTGGCGATGCTAAGGTGTTCAGAGCATTTATAAACATGATGCTATGTGGTTTTTAAGGTGTTATCGGTGGTAATTAGTTACTAGGGCATTGCTAGGTGGTTGCTTACTGGCCCAACTCAAAAGAGACCATATCATTCATCCATGGTATTCTGGTCTGTAGATATGGATCAGCGTTCTTCAGTGCAAATCTATATGATTTTTTCTGCATGGTTTATTATCCACCAAATAAAAGTGTGATGGCTTCGCAATGTCCCTACTATGTGCTGAACCTAATGTTACGGGCATGTTCAAATCTCAAATTCTTCATATGAGCAACAGTAATTCCCTTGAGATGACAAGGACTGAGCATAATGAGTGTACTCAATGTGCACTTGTAGTTTCGTTCAAGTTTTAACAGTATTTTCAGAATGTGTTCACACTTGTAGTTTAGTTCTTTGTTCTTTTGGTCCGAACCAACAAGAAAAATTATACATTTAGTCCTGGTTTGTTTAGCGTTCACAAGAACCAAGGGGCTTTTATGACGTATATTTTTGCTGAACATCCAAAACAATGCGCTTATTGTATATGCGTACATATTATGACAATTTTACCAGCAGAGAACTTCTGAAGAGCTTACAAAATGTGTCAAAACAGCAGCAGGAATTCCTCTGTCATACAAACAAACAAAGATCTGCTGCAAAGAGATGTGGTTCTGTACCGAACTGTAATGAAAAACATCGCGACTATGGCGAGCAAAAAACTGGTATTCTTTAATAAAACCAAACATGCCAAGTGTGAATACACCCTCAAAAACGGCCATTTTAATTCAATAAAAGGCTATTTAAGTATACCTAAAGATAGCTTTAATTACAATTTTTCACTAGGGTAGTGATGCTTGCCTTATCAAACACCACTAATAAAAAAAAAGGAGGAAGGAAGGAAGAGCTTTCACAACCAACACATTTTTTAGTCTAAAGAGTTCATAAGAAAACACATGGCACTAATAGCTCGCACTATTATGAAGTGATCTCTCATTAATGATGGAAATAATGCAAGATGTTTATCATTAAAAGCACATCATCCTTTTTATCTTTTGTTAGCAAGCACCACAAATCACACTGCCGCACCAGTCAGAAAATTGAGTCGCCAAATGAGTAAACTGTCTCAAAGGTCATTATAAGGGTATTCTCACATAGTCAGACCGTTGACTAAATGGCAAAAGGACTGGCCCATAGCTTTTTCTGGTCAAAAAACACCCACTTAGAGAGAAAGACAGCATGTAAAGTTGCTATCCAATTATATTACTTTTTATGTTCCATTTGTAGTGATTGGTTAATCTGAAATATACCCTGGAGTTTGGTTTTGGTAAGATTTTTTAAAATCTTTTTGAAAGAAGTCTGTTATGCTCACCAAGGCTGCCTTTATTTGCTAAATACAA
This sequence comes from Sinocyclocheilus anshuiensis, assembly GCF_001515605.1. NCBI lineage: Eukaryota > Metazoa > Chordata > Actinopteri > Cypriniformes > Cyprinidae > Sinocyclocheilus > Sinocyclocheilus anshuiensis. The sequence goes on along the minus strand of NW_015558579.1, from coordinate 2,294,466 downwards.
ATAAAACAGTAGCATTGTGAAATATTCGTACAATTTAAAATAACTGTTTTCCATTTTAATATACGTTTAGAATGTAATTTAATCCTGATACAAAGCTGAATTTTCAGCATCATTACTCCAGTCTTCAGTGTCACATGATCCTTCAGAAATTATTCTAATATGCCAATCTGTTGCTCAAGAAACATTTCTTATTATCAAAGCTGAACACAGCAGTGCTTTTTAATGTTAGTGGAAACCATGATACAGTTTTTCAGGATTCTTTGATGATTACACGCATCCTTGATGATTAATTTCTTTATAAATAAAATCTTACTGAGCCCAAACTTTTGAAAAGCAGTATTATACCACAATATAGACTAACATAAAAAAAAACAATTTCACTGGCTTAAATAATGAATATTTTGAATATTTAAATAATTGAATTATTTATGATAAAATAATGCTTGCTCAACAACAGAGCTGCCTCTGCAAATTAATTTCTGCAAATATTCTTGTAAAGACATTTGTTTAACTCTGAGAAACCATTACTGTCTCAATAGTACTTGAGATAGAGAGTGTGTGGGGGTGGCAGTTTCCATAGCTGGCTAATAAGGTGCATATGTAATAGACCACACACACACACACCTTTGGAGCTGACAGGGGAATTGCTGCTGGAGGTGAATTCGGCAGAGCTGGGCCGGTGGCCTATAGAGGGGGGCACATATCACATATAAGCGCATAAAGAAATAAAGCGAGGCTGTCGAGGCAACATGTATTGATTTAGTTCATTCTCTTACCTGTGTTTCCATGGACACCGCTCCCAAAGCCAGCATCTGGGGAATGATGGCGCAAGTCTTCCTCTGAGACCAATCCTGCAAATAAGAGTGTCGCCCAACAATGAGGCACTGAATATATCAGTATATACACAGCAGTCTTAGTTCATCCCTCTTTCAATATTTCATAAAGACATTTGATTAATTAGTACCACTAATTATTATTATCATTATCTTTATTTCACACAATTCAGTTTCCCTTTTAAAGATGCTCTCCTAAGGACAGTGTCATTATGGGACACGATGGGCCTTTGGCTACTGCAGTCTTCCTGTGTGCGTCTGTACGAACATGACTGCTTGTTTACGCAGTGCAGTGGATATCTGAGAAAGCTTGAAGCACTTGAAAATAAACATTCATTTAGAACAAACGCTTTGTTATTATGCTGACAGGGACTTGATGAAATGAGCTTCGGGCTTTTTGGCTGGGAGGTGAGAGTCACTGAGAGGGTCAGTGGTGTTTAAAGCTGAAGCCCTTAGTGTATATGGTGGTACATTACACATTATAAGTAGAACGGTTGAGTGAGTAGGTAGGGCCATTAACTGTGAACACCCACCATAATTTAACCTTATGACTAGAAATCGGTTTAAAAACTTGGCTAGCGGGATGCCGCTTTAAGCTCTATCCATGGCCTGCTATTGATTACCAAAGGAAAATTATTTCCACTCATCCCTCAAATTGAAAAATGAATGATGTTTATAGTAATACAACTGCAACTCCCAAAGCAGACATCTAGCTAGAAAGATAGTCCCATTTCAAAAGGATGATTTACAGAAGACAGCTTTACAGCTCTTAAATAACAAACTTTTTTACTGAAGAATCCAGAGTTTGAAAACAAAATAATAAACCGAATTTTTTAAGCTTTTGTTGTATAATGTACATTTCTGTTCAAATTTGGGGCCAGTAAGTCTTTAAGAATTTAAAAGCTTTATTCAGCAGGGATGTATTAAAATGATTAAAAGTGACAGTAAAGGCATTAATAAACTAACAAAATACTATATTTCAAATAAATGCTATTTTAAAATTTTCTATTCACCAAAGAATCCCGAAAAAATGTATCGATAAAAACATTAAGCGAAACAACTGTTTTCAACATTTTTGATAACAGTAAATGTTTCCTGAGCAGGATCATTTTGAAGGATCATGTGACACTGAAGACTGGAGTAATGGCTGCTGACAATTCAGCTTTGCCATCACAGGAATAAAATTGAATTTGAAAATATAATTAATTAGAAAAAAGTTATTTTAAATTGTAATAATATTTCCCAATCAATATGCTTTTGCTGAGCAAATATCAACTGATCAATAGAATATAAATATATTTAAGAGACTTGTGTAAAAAAACAAAATTCTTACCAACTGCAAACTATTGAACAGTAGCATATAACTGTATGCTGTATGTATATATATATATATATATATGTATATTCTAAGTATATTAATCTAAATGTGTTGTATATTTCAAAATTGATTGAAATCTTCCTTTTGAAATGGGACTATTTTCAGCTTACAGCAACAGAGACAAAACGGGAAGTCTACCCAGAAATGAATGTTCTATCAACCTTTTTTCTCCCTCACGTCATTCCAAATGACATTCTTTATTCTGCTGAACATAAAAAACTTTGTATTGTGAAAAATGTTTCAGTGTTTTTTTGTCCATACAATCAACGTAAATGAGTCCAATGCTATTTTGGATCCCCACTGACTTTCATAGTATAGACAAAAACAAAGTCATACAGGTTTAGAACAACATAAAGGGTGAGAAAATTAGAATATTCATTTTTGGGTTAACTATCCCTTTGTGTTTAACCCAAAATATTCCTTTATTAGTGAAAACTAAAAGTCTGCTGCAATTTCAATACAATACAATACAAACCGATCAATCATAAAGTGCCTCTAAGGATGAGTAAATTTACTAGCGAACACGGTCTGTCATTTGAGGCTCAAGGCTGCTGACATGTAGTCTACTAAACGACATAATTTAGCGTTACCCTTTGGCCTGCGTCCCGGCCGCATGCTGGAGGACGACGTGTAGCCTGGTGCATTGTGGGAGTTGCGGCTCAGTGGAGTTGAACAGGTGGCTCCTGGCTCTCGGCCCCGCCACCGGATCAGATCTTCGTACCCATTCATGCTCTCACTACCACCCCCTACTGAGCGATAGCCCTCTCTGCCTCTGGACCCTCCACTGTCGTTCAACACTTAAAAAAAAAATCAAGAGAAAAGGTCAGTGTCTGTGAGTGCATACAGAGCATGTGCAGTGCAAGCGCTGCTGCTGGGCTCCAGTGATTCTGTGGGCAGCTGCGTAAGAGAAGGTGTTGGGTCAAAAGCACAAGCATGTGTTAGTAAAATGAATCAACTCCAAAAAACACTTAAGCAGGACACCAGTGACAGTTTTAGACAGTTAAAGGAACATTCCAGGTTCAATACAAGTCAAGCTGTATCAGCAGCATCTGTGACTCATACTCATGGTTTCCGTTATACTCCTACACTGGACATTTATGGGGCATGCAAAAATGTGAGATGCAAAGTTGTCAAAATCATCTTATATTTAACATCCAAAAGTCACTGGACTTATAGGCTTTACATTGTCATGCAAGAGTTGAAAGATTGTACAATAACTTGAATGACAAGGTTGGTGAGTGATTCTATCATATCTTCTTAGGAATAGTTCACCCAAAAATGAACATTTTATCAGCATTTACTCACCCTTATGTTGTTCTAAACCTGTATGAATTTTGTTCTACTGAAAACAACAGGTATTTTGAAGAATGCTGGGTACTAAACAGTTTCTGGTCTCCACTGAATAGTATTTTTTCCCAATTATGGAAGCCAGTTACTACCAGTTTTGGTTACCAACATTCTTCAAAATATCTTCTTTTGTCTTCAAACCTCAAGCATTAGGGTGAGTAAATTATGACAGAATTTTCTCTTTTTTTTGGGTGATCTATCCGTTTAAGTCTTTTGGCAATACTTTCGACATACAGTATAGCCAGAAGTGCCCATATCAACATACATTCGGGCGCAATCTCTTGCCCCACAGACACAGACATTACTGTTAACATGAACTTTGTTTGCTTTTACAAATTGAGGAACAAATAATATTCATTTTTTAATAAACTGACATCATGCCACAGATGCTATCGACAGAGTTTAACTTGTCTTGAGCCCGAAACATTCCTTTAAGCTTGACTGCTGTGGACAAACTAAAACACCAGCTGGAACTCTGGTGCTCCACGAGATTCTCTTTATTAGAGTCATGCTGAAAACGATCCCTCACATGATTTTTAAAAGGAAAAAGTAGTTACTATACCTGCCTGAAAAATCATCAAGAGTAGTTATTCTACATAATTTTGGGGCTTTTAATGACTTTAAATGACATAAATAAGAAGGGAAATGTTGCAAGCCAGACTCAAACATGCATTGTCTGTATTAAAATCATGACTCAATGTACCAGAGTACATTTACATTGAGCAATAGCAGACCAGTTCTTCTTTTTTTTGCTCAATGTATGAAAGTGCATGTGCATAATTTTTGAGGTCTTACAATTGCTAGGACACATTTCTCAATACTTAGGTCACTTTTTCTAAACTTGACACAGTTCTCCACACCAACTTTCAGCTTGGCACAGCAGTTATTTACACATTCACTAAGCACTAAAACTACCAAAACACTTCTCTCAAATCATCTCATTCTTCCATAACTAGCTAATATAATTCAATATACATCAGTGTTTTAGTACTGTAGAAATATAGCAAACTGCTGTCTTTTTCAGTTTTGTATTCTGTCGGGTTTTGGACTTAGGTTTAATAAAGAATTTGTAAGCATGTGCAAAAATTGGTCTGTCTTCACTGTGTGAAGAGTTTTGTGAATGACCTACTGATGTGTCCTAGTGTATCCGTACCACATCTCAGTGTGTCAGAGTGCATGTGCTAAGAATTCATGTGTGACTGAATTCTTTTTTTTTTTTAATGACAGAAATGAGAAGGGGAAAAGTCACAAGATAAACTTAACATATGTAAGCATCATAACTCAATGTGTCAGAGAGCCTACATAATTGTTGAGCCTTTTTCCACTTTTGATGACAAAAATGAGATGGGAAATGCCAGACGCAAACAAGCAATGTGTGTATGTGCCCCACATCTCAACGTGCTAACTGCTAGGCATTTCTGCATCTTTTTTAAAACATATAATACAAAACTTAAGATGGGGAGATACAAAAATAGTCCACGCACAAAAATTCAAGTTGTGAACATCCGTTTCACATCAAAGATAAGTTCACAGGATGTGCAGTCGTTGAGGTTTTCCTTCTGTATGACACACAAATCTTATCACACTTGTAACAATGCAATATCTTCATGCAAATCCAAATATTTTATTCTTATTAAAGCAGCTGGACAATTAAGATACCTCGTGCTGTCTTAAGAATGGTGATTATGGGACACATCCCCACCCCCAGGAATGGATTAATGTGCCCTACATAAAAAGGCTAAGGTATAAATCAATGCATCTCAGCCAAGTTTATCTCATTTGCAAATGAACCCCCTAAACATAAATTGGACAGTCGCATGCACATAACGCACAGTGGACGTACAGAGAGAAATGTTAAAGATGCAAAAAACACATGGACACTGGTTGCTGGATGTAAGTAAAATATTGCAGAGCAAACCTTAAGCAATGCACGTTCACAAGCCACAGCATAAATCTATCTTTTAACTAGAGGTATCTGATGAAGTTGTCGCCTCCGTCTGCCTTCCTCCTTCAATCTCTCTCTGTATGCATGCACTTAATTGAATTACTATTGACTGCAGGCAGCAACTGTGGTCACCTCAGCCCACCTTATTCAGTGTGAGCAATATCACACACACATTTCTCATGGCAAGCGCAAAGCTGGCTGCATTTCACTCTGTTTAATACACATTACTTACTGCAGGGTTGCATTCAGAGTCCCACAGCCCAGTCCCAGAGCCCCCCAGAGCATTTATATGAGTTGCAAGGTGTGTGTTGTGCTTATGTATGTGTGTTTCTATTTTGATTTAGCACTGTTGAGCCTGTGGTGGTGAATCTATTTCTGAGTGTTTTTTCTTTAGCGTTTAGCTCAGAGTGTTCATTGGCTAGCTAGTAAGTGTAGCTTGATGTTAAAAAAACACAAAAAAAACAATGAATAATGGTATATGGGATGAGTAATGATGAGGTAAGCAGCTGTTATGGCTATTGTGATGATGATGGAAAGGATGAAGTGTTAGAAATGGCCGATATGCGGAAAGGGCTCGGCGGGTGGGCAGGGAACGATGTTGTCAGATGAGGACCAGAAGCGTAGGCGTCTGGTGATGGATCGTCGAGAGGGCGGCGGCGTCCCCTGAACGCGCATTTTCTCCTGGCTCTTGCTCCTGAGAAAGTGGAAACGCTTCGCTGCTGGTGGGGCTGGAGTGTGTGAGGGTTAATGTACAGACAGATACACAGACAAGGAGAGAGATGGGTCAGTGGAAGAGAAGAAAATTTGATGGTTCAGAGATTAAAACATGGTTACATTTATGATTCATGAAGAATGAAGCCCCCGAGGTTCCCTTTGAAGACTATTTTGGCCATGCAATATACCATGAAACTTGGGAAAGTATTAGTGCTTGGAAAGCTGAGAAATGATAGACTGAAATTGGAAATTTACAATGGGATTAGTTCATTGAGTGGACGTCAGGAGGAAAAAGAGGTTGTAATTATAGTAACCCTGAAAAAAAGAGTCGCATGGCGCCCCCTATTGGAAAAGACAGATAGCTGAAGCACAATAAAGCTTGTATACGCCAACTAAAATGTGTTTGAATGAAAGTATTAAAACTCTTTTAGTGCAGACCTGAGGATGTTCAATTGGTGTGAAAGCTGCTTTTTGAACTCGTTTGGGAGCCAAGACTCCAAAGTCACTTAAAAATGGGCATCTAGAATATGATTCACATGGACTCTAGTGCAATTCACAATCAATACTACAGCAATTTGGCCTAATTTACCATCACTTTCCCTATTGGTGATGCCACTTATCTATTATAGTATAATTTCCAAGTCAAAAATAATGCAGTTGAGATTTAAAGGCATAGTTCACACAAAAAGGCAGTCATCATTTACTTATCCTCATGTCATTCCAAACCTGTTTGACTTTCTTTCTTCTGTGGAACATAAAAGAAGATATTTTGAAGAATGTTGGTAACCAAAAAGTTTTGGTACCACTATCTTCCATTTTATAAGAGGAAAAAAAAAAAAAGAAATTTCTCGAAATATCTTCTCTTATGTTCCACAGACAAGGAGAGTAAAATAACAGAATTGTCATTTTTTTTATTCAACTATTCCTTTAAATAATACTGGGATGGAATCAATCATTGTGTTACTTCATGTGAGGGCTCAGTTCAGCCCTGTGACAGCAGCACTCACCTCGGCAGTTGGGGGCGGGTGAAAGTGTTGGGGACTGTATATGATTCTCCTCTGCAGAGTGATTGTTCATGGAGTCCAGACTGAGACGTGACTGTCTGGGGGGCAGCGGTGGAGGGGGAAGGGGTGTTGCGCTCTCGGGACAGTCTATACATGTGGGGATCTCCGGCAGAGGGATGTCTGGAGCGCTTCGGATTCTCTCGCGTGGAGCGTCAGTTCGTTCTCGTTGACTATCTTTCTTAGGTTTGATGAATTTCGCTATTGCTTTGGCTCCAGCCCAATGCCGGCTCCTGTGTTAGAGAAAAAAATGTCACAAAATATTCTCTTTGAATTAAAAGTTCATAGTAAAAAGAAGTTAAACTTGACAAATAGGCCTAGAAGTACAGTCTATTCAGTCTTGATCAGTTTAGATTCCACAGATGGACTCACTTTTTAGGAGTCGGGTCGTAGAACTTATACTGGTCCATGATCTTCTCCTCTAATTTCTCCTTCTGTCGCCGTAAAGAATTCAGCTTATCACTGTAAAAGAAAACCATACAACTTAAAGCATGGCATTAGGACATTTTGACCATAAGTTTCTTGATTAGTTTCCCGACAGGTTTTCTTAGATACCCCCACACCTCAATCAAGTACTCCAGATAATAAATATATTCATTTGAAGTAGTTCTGAGACAGAATTAGCTACAGATTTTTTTTCCCGTTCTATGATATATATCTGAGTGAAACAGACAATCGAATAGGCTGGGGACTTGTTTCTATGTAGCAGTTGTTGACTGGATGAAGGCAGATATGAATGTTCAATCGTAAGAAAGGTCCAGTTATGACATTGATGAAACAGTATGAGGTAAAAATAAAAAAAAAAGTAAAAAAGTATATGGTCAAAAATGTAGGAAAAATAAAATAAACAAACATACCTGCACAGACGAATCATTCACAATAAGGTTACTTGCATGCATTTAGAAAATAGACCCAAAATTAAACTGAAATCTCAAAGTATGACATTCATCACAAAGAGCTATTTTAATCAACTAATATTTTCATTTGTAATTTCTGTTTTATAGCTTCAACAAAGCAAGATCATACATTTTACTAGGATCATATACCAAGTACCGGGGTTAGAAATCATTGATTAAAAATGATATGATGACACACTGCTCACATGTATTGTTTCTGTTCTTCATGGTAAAGTTCTTTGCTCTCCATGGTTCTCTCCAGCAGGGTCTGATTTTGTTGGCTGAGCATCTGGATCTGACTGAGAAGATGATGGTTTTCCTCTTCCAAGTTTCCTTTCAAACGGGTTAGCAGCTAAATTGAGAGAAAGAAAGATATCTTAGCATTAGCTGCTAAAAATAATCAATTTCAAGGCCTGGGATCAATATCTAGTCTCGTCTGTGATGGTATAATACATCACAGGCATAATAGTCCTGGGTTCTCCGAAGAAGCAGATTGTGTATCTAGTTTATAAGGTCTCTCTCACCTCACAGTGGTTGTCCAGTTTGGTCATTGAGATGTCCAGGCCCTGATGCTGCTCTTTCAGTTGGTCGTAACGCGCCTGCCAGCGATTCAGTTCCAGCTGGGACTCGTTCAGAGAGGTCTTCAGTTCTTTGGTCTGCAGTTGCAGGCTGTCATACTCCTGCCTCAGCTGCATGTGCGTCTGTGTCAGTCTGGAGGTACATAATCAGAGGCTTAGATAGTATCATTTTATGTATTTAATATATTATAACATTTGACCTCAATTGTATGTGTTGCTTATTTTACCTAAATAATGTGTTTAAAATACAAAGGGTACAACAGGGCTAAAGGCACACCTTAATATGAGAGCTTTCTGACCCTGCATAGACAGCAACGCAACTACCACGTTCAAGGCCCAGAAATGTAGTTAGGACATCATTAAAATAGTTTTCTTTGCACATAAAAACTATTCTCGTAGCTTAAATTACGGTTGAACCACTGCTGTCACATGGACTATTTTAACGATGTCCTTACTACCTTTCTGGGCCTTGAATGTGTCAGTTCCCTTGCTGTCTATAGAGGGTCAGAAAGCTCTCGGATTTCATCAAAAATATCTTAATTTGTGTTCTGAAGATGAACGAAGGTCTTACGGGTTTGGAATGACATGAGGGTGAGTAATTAATGACAGAATTTTCATTTTTGGGTGAACTATCCCTTTAAGAAAAAGGTGCTTTTCATAGATGCATAATTGTAGATTTTTCTTTTTTTATTGAACATTGATGGAGCAACATATTTTGTGTGAAAATAAACCATAAATGGGGTTTGTTTCACTTAAAAATATTACAAATGTATGAGGTGGCAAGGTGGGCCTTTTACTCCACACAAGAGATAAAATGTATACAAATACTTCAGCTAATGTATTATGTTTTGTATAATACATGCTGAAAACAATCACTTTAGCAAAGTTTGTACTATTTTCTCTTTACTTTTATAAATAGAATAAAATATTTTTGTTCAATCAATATACTGTCATTAAAATATGGTCATTTTGAAAATGACAGTAACAATCATTTAAATAAAACCGTAAAGATTCTAAAGGTACTGAAGTTTTTTTTTTTTTTTTTTTTTTTTTTTTTTTTTTTTTTAAACATGATGGTTTCATTATAAATATGATGATTATCTCAGAGGTGGACACCCAGCTTAATATATGATATTTACCATCTGAATTTAATTATGTCAGCCAGCTATTTATTATAACATTAATCACTGTGCCTAAAGGTTTACACCATCTAGTGGTTTAAAGGAGAAGAAAGTCAAACGCACCATTTACCTCAATGAGCCTTTAACCACTGTTGTACCCTATAGTTTAAAAAATAATTTTGTGTATGTGCATATTATATTTTATAACAAATGAACAATGGCAATAATAATATAAAATTAACTGCGATGACTGCTCTAGTGTTGTAGTCTATTCCAGCCAGCAGAGGGCAGTACATATTTAGCGTAAATCCTTCACCTCAACCTCATGAATGTCTTCAACTTAAAACTGACTACTGAGTGTGTTTTGTTGATAAAAAGAGTCTCTAACCTGTCTACTTCTTCTCTCAAACTGCGGTTCTCCCCCAGGATAAGAGTGTTCTTGTGAATTTCCTCTCCCAGTCTCTCTCTGTCCCTGTGTAGAGACGCCTCCAGTGCCTCCATAGCGTCCTTCTGCTTCAGGAGAACCGTGTATCTGTTCAACACAAACACACATACAGTGATTCCAACTTAACTTTTCTCTAAAACACATTCAAGTCAAATGATTCAGGAGCATAAGGAAGCACATTCTGATTAAAACTCATGTAGAGCAGGATTTCCCCACTGATCTTCCAGGAAGCGAAGGAGGATGCTATATTTAATTTGATGTCATTGTCAATGAAAATGAAGCTGACCAGCAAGCAGTACAGCCAACAAAATACTGAAAATGTCTTTCCAAATCATTTCTAGTGAAAAAATAAAACAATAATTTTAACAACTAGACATGGTCTAGGACAGGGATCCTCAAATCTGGCCCACGAGATCCACTTTCCTGCAGAGTTTAGCTCTAACCCTAATCAAACACACCTGAGCATGCTAATCAATGTCTTCAGGATCATTAGAAAATCCCGGGTAGGTGAGTTTGATCAGGGTTGGAGCTAAACTCTGCAGCGCATTGGCCCTCCAGGGCAAGATTTGAGGAACCCTGGTCTAGGACTTCAAGAAGACAGTATGACCAATGTATTGTACATCTATCCATCACAGCCTCGTTTTCATTTCCATCAAATTAAAGATGGCATATATCTTGACCAACGTCCATTGGGGGTTTACATTCACAATTCCCTAGGAGGTTATAACAAATGAACAATGGCAATAATAATATAAAATTAACTGCGATGATGATATAGTAACTGAAATACTGTGCATCCTCAAAAGTTGTTCCTACTGCTCTAGTGTTG
>NW_015558579.1:2251933-2280849 GCF_001515605.1 Sinocyclocheilus anshuiensis | reverse complement strand
TATATATATAAATATAAATACACAAAGTACATCCATAGCCTATATATTATGTAAACACAAACTTTTATTTTGGATGTATATATATATATATATATATATATATTTATATTTATTTTATTTATTTTTTTTTAATTATAAGCATTTTTTTAATTACTGTAAATTTTAAGAGCAATTCATTCAAATACATTAAACCAAACACTTTGATAATATAAAAAAAAATACAATAAATTTGTTTTGACACTGACACTAAAAAAGACTTTGTACTTTGTTTGACAATTTTAATGTGCATGTGTGATGGGCCCAGTTTTCTTTATTTATTTGTTTACTTTTGAACCAGAAAAAGTGCCTCAGACTTTTTTCTATTTATTTCCCATCACTTCTCCAAATTCTATTTCTCCATGACAGTTTTAATTATTTGTGGAGATGTTACATTATTTATTGAAAGGTTAACATGACTTAAAATCATAGGGGGTATTTCAAGTAAATAATTCAAGCCACAGGGATTTCAGCTGACAAAAAAAAAGCTTGGGAACCTGTTTCATATTCCAACACTCATCCAAAAAACAGTTGTGTTGTAAATGGATGGTGGTAATTTACATAAATAAAGTAATTAGGAAATTGAGTGTGTGTGACATGTGGAGTGTTGGACATGGACGCTGAGGCTGGCGGACATTACCACTTATTGGGGCCCTGACAGCCATCTGCTGAACCCCTCAGCTGAGGCCCCCAGAGACACACTACTGCATTATTCATGGGGTAGAGAGATAAAAGAGCCAAGGGGAGACTACAAAACTACATTAAGCCAAACAGAACCATGTTTTTCCTGTCTCTAACAAAAGACACAACTTTCCACATTGCACCATGGAAAAATGAGTGTGACAGGCACGCGTGAGAGGATTAGGGTGTATTGGAGCAGGTTGTGCTCATTAATGTCTAATGTGTGCGGATAAAAATAAGGGACATTTTCCACTGTGGCCCACCAGATTCCCAGTGGGGTTGTTTCTTTAGCAACACCACTGAAATCCAAACATCCAAAAACTACACTGCAGGACAAGTTGGCCCTTAATGCCTAAAAATGTTATGAAAAAAGATTTGCATATAGTTAAAAAATAATGCTAGTCCGGAAGCATCTACTTACAGCAAAGACCATTTTTACATGAACTAAACACTGACTGTTTCTTGCTAGTAAAGTGATAGTTCACCCAAAAATGAACATTCGGTTGTTTCTTTAGCAACACCACTGAAATCCAAACATCCAAAAACTACACTGCAGGACAAGTTGGCCCTTAATGCCTAAAAATGTTATGAAAAAAGATTTGCATATAGTTAAAAAATAATGCTAGTCCGGAAGCATCTACTTACAGCAAAGACCATTTTTACATGAACTAAACAATGACTTCTTGTTTCTTGCTAGTAAAGTGATAGTTCACCCAAAAATGAACATTCTATTTTTATCTTTAGGTGAACTATCCCTTTAAATGCCCTCCATCTCTCAACGTCTCCGTCACTGTCAGCGGTCCTAATGGTATGAGGGTCATTGTGGCGTCTCCGCTTAGACGAGACGCAGTTCATTACTCTATTGTTACACAACCTCCTTAGGCAGACAGAAAGATATATAAGCTGCCACCTATGGAAGGGGTCAATAACTCAACAAAGGTCACCTACTGTGTCAACTACTACAGAAACAAAGGCTAAATATGAAGGATTCTTATTGGATATGTTCATTATTCATTTTGGCAATGCCACCTGATAATGGCATACTTCTTAAAGGGATAGTTCACCCAAAAATGAAAATTCTGTCATTAATCACTCATCCTCATGAGTCGTTACAAATCCATAAGACCTTCATTCATCTTCAGAACACAAATTAAGATATCTTTGATGAAAACGACACGAGGGTGAGTAATTAATAACAGAATTTTCATTTTTGGGTGAACTATCCCTTTTAAAGTAGTAGCTGATATACAATATATTATATGCAGTAAGCTAGTTTTCCATTTCACATAATGCCATCATTTTTTGAAGTAGAGCTGGATGGCAGATGAATGCATATTTAGAGGACTGACTGAGTTGGAAAGGAACTGACTTGCTCTCCAGTGCGCGGTGTTCTCGCTCCAGAGCTCTCTGGTTGCCCTTCAGTTCTGCGTGTCGGGTCATGAGCTGCTCATACTCAGTCGCTTGCCTTTCGTGCACGGCAAGCAGGCGCTCGTGGTCCTGCGTGACCCAGTCGCGGGCCGCACACTCCTCCTCGCGCTGTTTCTGAAGAGACTCGGCCTCTGACTCCAGAGTTTGCAGCTGAGCCTGTAAAGCTCCGTACTGAGCCATGAGAGAGGAGCTCTGGGAGCTTAGTGTCGAATTTTCCACCTGAACACAAAATAAAAGTGAAAATTGGACATTTATTGATTCTGTTTTGTATATTTTAAGCTTTCATAATCTCACATCCTACATAAAAAAAAATGATGGTAAAAAAGTTTTCCTCTATTCTCCAATAAAATATATAAAATAAAATAACATTGTTATTTAACTCTTTCTCTATTCTATTCTATTCTATTCTAAAATAAAATAGTAGTAGTAGTAGTATAATTTTATTTAATGCCAAATCAGCATCTTAGGCTATTTTCATGGCAAAAACAAAGTATTCAATGGCAAAGTATAACAAATACAATAAAAAGCCAGCACACAAACAAAAACAAATTATATTACACAAGATTTTTTACATTAACATATGATAAAAAATTCTAAAACTTTTTTTCTGGCAAAATTATACTAAATAACTCTTTAAGTGACTTCACTTCATAAAAGAGTTTTCTACATACATTAAAAGCTGGACAGTCCACTAAAATATGTCTGACAGAAAGGGGAATCTTGCAAAACATGCATTGAGTAGGTCTTCACCTTTAAGCACAAATGCATGAGTCAGTCTTGTATGACCTGTGCAACATCTGGCAAATACCACTTGATCGAATCTAGTTTTAAAAGAGATTAAAAATCTGTTTGAAATTTCCGGATGTATTTCATGTCATGAAATCTTTGTATTCCTTGTAGTAAAGAATTTCATAGGGGTTTGGAATGACATGACACTTATTATATAATAACACAATTTCATTTTTGGGCAAACAATCCCTTTAATCTTGAAAAGCAACTGCCTTTCTTGCTGTATGGGTCAGAGGTGAACAGTTGAACATGCTGTTCTCATTCTGGAATTGTCAATCCTCCTCAAAAGCATCACACCTGCCATTTATTTAGTCCTTAAGGTCACACAATTGCTTTCTCGTGTCACTAAAGACCCTTACACAGCCAAAAAACAGAAGAGGTTTCCTCACCTGTTCTCTTGGGGTATTTGCTGGCCCTGCTAAGCAGTGGTCATGTCAATCATTTCTATGTGTCTGACAATGTCAGATATTTTTGGAGATCAAAAAGTACTGATCAGCTGTACAATCTCAAAATCTCAAGAGGCTCAATGGACCATGTGCAGGACAATTTCCAAATTTGTAAATGCCAAATTCAGATAATTACATTTTGTCGTTACAGATTTTGTAATCTGTCGTTATTCACAATTAATGTCTTATCTTTGACTATGTGCATTACCTATATTGTATCTATTTGTAATTTGTTTGTTAGAGGCTATGTTAATTTTCAAACGACTACTAGAAGGCATACGTATAGGGTCCACAGAAAAGTAAGACATGGTCAAAATACAATGTTTTTGTACCTGCAGTTTAGCAGTATCTTTATGAAGAGAGGTGTTGTGCTCTTGTAAGGACGCTGCCTGTTTCTGCAGAGCTAGTGTTTGTGCGTTGAGCTGTGCATTCTGGGAACCTAACTGCTTCAGCTGCTCCTTCAGAAGATTTTTCTCTGTCTGCAGGGCAGCATTCTGGGGAGGTCACAGTTGGATCATGTTAATAGACAAACAAACTAGTGAGTATTCAAAGTCTTCAAGTTTAATTTAAAGCAAAATCCACAAGGCTGAAAGTAAATATGCTGTCTTACATTCTTCTCAACATCGATTAGTCGGTCTTTCAGCTTGAGCAGTTCGGCTGTGGTCTCCCTATGCTCAGTCTCCCACTTCTCTTTATTAGGCCTCGATCTATCCTGCCCCAATGACTGCTGGGAGATCTCAGAGTGAGCCGCCTCTTCCTCTTGCCTTTGCTTGAGGGCCTCCAGGTTCTTTTTCACCTGGTGAGGACAGATCGGAACAAAATTGTGTCTGGCATTAGATGTAACAATTCAGAGACCTCCTTTCGCTTTCTCCCCAGCTTTCTTTGTTTTGACATGTACTTGCATGTTTGTAGTTTGAGAAAGCGTGAACATACAGTGGTGAGCTCAGTGCGAAGTTGCTGGTTTAAGCTGCTGCTCTCCTCCAGCCGAGACTCCAGGCTCTGGATCTTCTCCTCTCTCAGCTCCAGAGTCTTCTTAAGTGCAGACTCAATCTTTGTCTCCAGGATCTTATATTTACTGAAGGATGAGAAAGTGGAATGTCAGTATATTACAATGTTCAACCTGCGTGAGCATCAGAATCTGAAAAATCAAATACAAGAAGTCATCAATCATTACATCAGCCTTAGCTGATGTTTCTTTTTTCATGACCCTTGTTTCAGATATATAACAAACTCTAAACAAAGAAGTTAAATGAAATAAACATACCATTATAAATTATTGTGTGAAAATGGGTAACATGAATTTTTACACATATTATGACTGTCCCTTAGTTGTGGCATAGTCCTCTAATGAAGCTTTTTCTATCAAGGTCCTTTCTAATTAAGCTGTAATCTTGTATAGATATGACAAACATGTAAAAATATTGAATTGTGTATCTTTAGGATACATTAAAACGCTAGCAATAAAACTAGGTTTAGTAAGACAAAGTAGGTCATTAAAAAAAATATATTTAAATGTATTTTATTTTATATATATATATATTTCACTCTGATAAAAGCTAAAGAAAAGTTTTCAATATTGTACAGACAATTTGTTTTAATCCCATGTATTTATTATTTTCATTTCCCACCTGTGTTTAGAAGCAGAATTAAATTATTTTATTTGTCATTTAATTTAGTCTTAATTTAATTTAATACTTTTATTGTATTACTTTTATTTTAATTTACATAATTGCTTCATTGTGGCAACTGTTTTTTTTTTTTTTTTTTTTTTTTTTTTTTTTTTTTTTTGTTTAAATAACGCAAAAGTGAATTTTCACTGTTGGATAATATCAGCAGACAAATAAACTAGTGAGTATTTAAAGTCTTTTAAGGAAGTTTAATAAAAAAATGGCTAAAAATGTCCATAGTATTATTTATATAGTATTTATTATTAGTATTTTAAATTGGCTTTTAATTGTATTTTCAGTTTTCATTTTCAGTTTTACTAATTTTGTTATAAGATTGTCACTTTTATTACTTCTTGTTTTTTGTTGTCAGTCATTTTAGTACTTTAACTTAAAATTTTCATTTTCTAAGTTTTTTTTTTTATCTAATATTTACATTTTATTTTAACAAACCAATTATAATAGTTTTAGTTAACAATATCAACACTGCAATAGATAAAGGAACAATTTAATATCATTCATAATAGAAAAATGCATGCACACACAAACACACACAGTGTCCATCCTTGCTTGGATGGATTACTAAGCACAGTGGAATGTGACTGTTAGTAGTAAACATCTTCAAACATTAAGTGATTAGCGACAGCTAGCATTTTATGACACTATTAGCTGGTAAGAAATGTTTCAGCACACATTCAGTCACGTTTGTTTCTTTTGATCTAACTTACAAATACTTGTCACTTGTCACACTCACCGCAATAAAGGGTTAGAGGTGGGGGAGAGAGGGAGCGAGTCTACTTCCTTATAGAGAAAGATGAATACTTCACTACTGAACCCTCTACAGGGAACATTCCAGTGAAAACTAATCAAACTGGAGTCAGGCCTGTAATTACTTCATACTGTGGCCTCAATATGAAAGAAATTATTATAAACACCACTACACACAGCAAACCTCCTTCTCACCACAATAATGTAAAGAGCTTAGAACACGGCAACACACAATAGTAAAGATAGCATGCACTTTGACTCCGATTATAAGGCAATGAACAGCGTTGGGGAAACTCTACTTTTCAAAATTCTTACATTATTGCATAACGCTCCTAATAAAACTAATTTAGTACATAGGAGGTAGTGTGTTAGTTTTACATTACACTTTCTCACTTTTTGTTTAGTGTACATTCAAAATGTAATGTGTTACTTTATCCTCACTTACAAAAAATAATCCTAATGTTACTCATGACATGTTAATCCCAACACTTTCCGCAAGAGGAAAACAGATAGAGTGGAGACAAGTGGAGATGGTGTAATGTATTTGAGACAGAAACAAATACATCTACATCTTTAACAACACCTCACCTGCTACACCTTTCAAAGGGCAGCGTTCACATAAAACAAACAAGACACTTTATAGGATCTTATAACACTTTGTACTTACAGACTAGCAATGAACTCTAAACCTGATAAAAGATATGACTAATCATTTTCTTAATAACAAATCTCACTCACTTGTCTTCACAGCTGTGTTCTTCCTGTAGGAGTTTCTCTCGGTTCAAGCCGATCTTCTCCAGCTCGTGGCTCAGCTTCTCCAGTTCATTACACTGCTGCTGCACCCTCAGTTTCTCGTTCACCAGCTCCTGCTCAACAAAATATGACCAAATGTTTAATCAAAATGTCATCATTTGATCTTCCAGTAAATAGACATAATTGGTCTTTGGTGACAAATGACAGACTTCTCCAATCGTTTAGTCTACCTAAATCCTGCCCCCTATTTTAAAATCAACTGCAAGCTTGCATTCAGATCTGCCTCCATCCAATCAACACCACATTGATAATCTGTTTCACTCTGATTTACAACATAATACGGAAGAAATGATCTGTCATTAATGATACATTGTGACTTTAATATATCAGATAATCTGACCTTTTTATGAAAAGGCAAGGTTAGTTCAGATTGTAAAATGTGTGATGAAACTCTTCAAATAACAACATTTATGATATTAATTCTTAGGGCTGTCAAATAGATTAATCGTGATTAATTGCATCCAAAAAGTTTGTGTTTACATAATATGTGTGTGTGCTGTGTATATTTATATGTATATAAACTATATCTACACAGCACACACATGTATAACGTAAAAACAAACTTTTATTTTGGATGGTGATTAATCGTGATTAATCAATTTGACAGCCCTACTTTTAAATACAAATATATATTTTTTTTTTATATTTTATAATAATGATGATTCATTTTTACTTGATGGTTACACCACTTGACATTTTAAAGTCATTTAATTTAAACTTTTCTTGAAAATAGTAATTTTTTTTTCAAAACCATATGAATACAAAGAGAACTTGGTACACTTCAAATAACATTTTTGAAAGATTTTGGTAACATTTTAGTATAGGGACCAATTCTCACTATTAACTAGTTGCTTATTAGCATGCCTATTATTAACATATTGGCTGTTTATTAGCACTTATACAGCACCTATTCTGCATGACCATATTCTACATCCCTAATCCTACCCAATACCTGAACTTAACAACTATCTTACTAACTATTAATAAGCAGCAAATTAGGAGTTTATTGAGGCAGAAGTTGCAGTTAATGGTTTGTTAATGGTGAGAATTGGACCTTAAAATAAAATGTGACCAAGATTCCTTTTTTCCTTATGGACTATCTTATATGTGATTGACTCATTCTAAATGTGTCATACCTCTCTTAGTGTGGCCAGAGTCTTCTTATCAATGGTGGCCTGTTTTTGCAGGTCTTTGTTTTCTCTCTCCAGCTCTTTAAGTCTCCCTGCAGCCTCTTTAAGGCGGCCCAACTCTTTATTGAGAGCCGTGCTTTCTTTCTCCATGCTAGCCAGCCTGAGGCAGTTCTCTTCCAGCGCTGTCTCCTTCACCTCCAACTGCTGCCTCAACCTACGTGTCTCCTTCTCCAGCTGCTTCTTCTCCTTCTCCACCTGGCCCAATTCCTGCTCCATTCCTCTCTTCTCTTTCTCCACTGCTTCCGCCCATGACACCATCTGCCTCAACCCCTCCAACTCTCGCCGCAGATCTTTCATCTCTGCCTCATTCTGCTTCAGCTCGCCCTCTAGACCCTGAATCTTGGTGGCGCTGTTGTCCAGGGTCTGCTGGAGCCGTTGGTTTTCCTGGCTCAGACTGCTGTAGTTTTTCTCTAGTCTTTCGCTTCTCTTGGTCTGGGAGCGGAGCTCCTCCAGCGTGCGGCACATCTCCTCGTGTTCCCGCTCTAGTTCGGCATGTTCCTGCTGTAGTTGAGCCAGGCGAGCGGCAGCTGTCCGCAGGGTCTCCAAGGCACGTCGCTGCTCCAGGTTCTCCTCCTCAAGTTGCTGGTGATCCTTCTCCAGAACAGTCAAGCGCAGGCTGGTATTCTGCGCCGCGTCAGCCAGCTTCTTCAGCCGCCGATTGTCTTGTTCCAGAGTAGCGTTCTCACACTCCAGGGCCTCGGCGCGTTCACTGCCAATCTTTAAGGAGGCAGCTTGCCTCTGTAGCTGTTCTCGGACTCGCTCCAGACGTGTTACCTCCCTTTCCAACTCCTCACAGTGCTCTCCTCGTTCACGGAGAGAGTCAAGCTCTTTAGTCGCCTGTCGTTTCTCAGCCTCCAGACGAGCCAGTTTACTGCCAGTTTCAGAGATGGTCTGGTGGAGAACACGGTTTTCTGTCTCCACCTCCCTCACACGCGCCTCGCTGTTCACCTGAGCACGTTTCCTGAGGGAGTTCATGGCCTGGGTCAGGTGCTCTTTCTCCTGCTCCAACTCTGAGATCTAATAGGCCACACATACAAATAAACAACATTTATGAATGAATAATTCATATAATGCTCTGATCATCATGGGCTTTCTTTCTTTAAATGTTCACCTGTCTGTCTTTATCTGCCTGGATTGTCTCTAGAGTTTTTTCCAGTCTTTGTTTGTCTTTTAGCAGCTCCTCTCCAAGGTTCTCCATGTCCTGAGTTGTCTGTTTCTCCTGTTCCAACTGGGACTGCAGACGCTCCAACTAAAACACACAACACAGAAGAGATCTCATAAGCATTCACTATTCTGGCTCTCAGTTAACATTTAAAGGAAATGCAGAAATTTGATGTACCTTCTTGCTGTGGCTCTGATTCTCTCTTTCCAGTTCCAGTGCGTGCAGGTGACCTTCTTCCATGGTAATGGAGGCCTCTCTCAACTCCTGGATGGTGCTCTGAAGACATTGGTTCTCCTTCTCCAGCTTCAACAGTCGGCTGGATGCAGTCTCGTTCAGCTCAAACACAAATGACTTTCGGGCTGTAGTAGTGGATGACCAAAAAAACAATGTAGCTCTTTATTACATATTGACCAGACTAGATGAGGGGCATCAACCAAAGATTGTGCCCTTTTTACTAAAAGTGCACCAGCTCCAAGATCTACCAATAATTTATTATAACTGATAATAAATAAATAATGGTATATTAAGTTAGATGTTAAATCCCTTGTTGTTACCCCCCTGTAAAGGTATTAAATTAGCCATTAGCAAACCTTTTGTACTCTTCGGATCTCAAAAACAGGTCATTTATATTATCAACTATATATTTAACTATAAATATTTATCAACTATAATCTTTATATTGTTTCTTAAAACTTAAATGTGTCTTGGTAGTGTGTGTACACAACTACCGTATAATGATAAAAATCCACACAGTGCTTTTTTTTTTTTTTTAAATCTCCACAAATCATAAGCACTTTTTCAGAGCAAGCGGTTCACAGATTCAGGGTAAAGTGACGTCAGTTTGCCCAGGCCCCTCCCATGACTGTTGACGGACACTGCCATTTTAGTATAGACACGCCCTGAGTGAGCTGTAAACAGTCCACCATTGTTTTGATGCTGGAGCAGATGTAGACAAGAATGTCTCCTAAACGATTGAGGTGTTCTGTTGTTGATGTACTAATGAATATAGCAGTCGCAATTTACTCCCGACATCTGAGCAGCTGAAGACGCAGTGGATTACTTTTGTTTTTGAAGGGAATGCTTTCCCGATCTTCCTAAATGTGTTTATGTTTGTGCAATTCATTTTACACCAGACTGCTTTGTAAATGAGGGTCAGTACAAAGCAGGATTTGCTAAAAAGTTGTTCCTGCAAGATGGATCGGTACCAACTGTTCATGATCCAGCTTCACCACCAGAAGTATACGTTTTTATTTATGAATATTTGCAAATCGCCTTTCCTAATAATGTGCTAGTTAGCAAGTTCCATGACAAACACGGCTAAAATTAACAGTCTCACACCGTGTCTACACCGGATGCGAGTGGCGCAGTGCAACAAAATACTGTAGAACTCATTATAATCAGTGACGCTGTCTACACTGGATGCGGCGCGACTGACAAATCCCCGACAGTAAACTGCTGCCTCATTCTATTCATGACGTACTGACACAAAGTTCAAATGATTTGCAACGGTTGCTTTGTCGCATCCACTACACTACATTAAGGTTGCCTTTGTAAAGGGTTTATAAAGGTGATTGTTAGTGACTAATAAGTCATTTACAAATGTATTTTAAAACTTTTTACCAGTTGTAACTGCATGAATAAGAATGGTGACTTTAATGCAAGAATGGGAGAGAAGGGCGGGGTGAGCAGAAGCTCATTATCATTTAAAGGGACATGCACCGAAACGGGTCGCTGTGAACAGAGCAGTTTTTGACAAGGTAAAACGGGTGTTGTTTTACACTACCACAGACATTTTAACCAAAGTATGTTATGTTATAGAGTTTTCATGAAGACCCTAAAGAATCATACCATCTTGTGGAAAATGGGCATCCGATGTCCCCTTTAAATATAGTAGACAACATTTGAAGTGGATCAAAAAAGTTAATCAAAGTTGTCCTAAGACAAGAACGCATTTTGGTTTTAGGTTTTAGGACAACTTTGATGAAAGGTTTTGATCCACTTCAAATGTTGACTACTGTATTTTGCATATATTGTATTGTATTTGTGTAGTTAGTATTCATATTCATTTGAGATTTGAACAGTCTGAGTGGCAAACATCCAGCAGGCAGGTGCTGAGTCACCTGTGCATTACCATCTAAACAATACGTATACACACCTAACGGCTTACAAACAGCCTGAGGGTAGAGATATTTCAGGAACCAGTTTTTTCAAGTCAACATTGACTTGCTAATCAACTACAAAAATCTCCCATTTGTGCCTGCTTAATGTTTTTAGAAACTTCACGTTCAAAAGCAAGCAACTGAGCATTTGTTCACTTTGCATGAACAAAACGGCAAGATTCTCTGTTGGTAATATATTTGCATTGGGATGGGTTCTTAAAGGTGCTGTATGTAGGATTGACACCGAGTGGCTGAACTAGGTATTTCAGTCCAATTTCAAAATATTGGAGAGGGTTTTTTTCACCCGACCCCTCCTCCTCAGACTTGACGCACACACAGGTTACCAGATTGACGACACCAACAAGAACGAGCGCACTTGACGATGAATGAAATGAAATACGCTGTGTTTTCTGCCAACTGGCAATCCGGGGTGCCGAAATACAATTGGGTAAACTGGCAGTGGGTGGGTTTCACAAACCAAAACAGAGACCGACATTCTGTCCCGGAACGCACATTTTCAAAGGAGAATAACTGACTGTAGCATTGTTTTTCAGATAAACAAGTATGTCAACTTAGCATGTTTCTTAAATATCTGCAAACATATTATGGTATTTTTATGCTTTAGTAGAGTCAAAAACTTACATACAGCACCTTTAAACAAGCAACAAACCGAAAATAGGCCATCAGCACATGACCCAAATTTCACTCTTTATGCTGTGTTTTCTAAACCAGTCTGTGTTGGGTTAGCATTAAAAACACAAATTCTAAGTTCAAGAGTAAAGAGACTGTCTCAGAAGGTTTTAAACTGAGCTTCTGTCTGAAAGCGCTGTGTTGGACTCACCCTCATTGACCTCATTGTTCTTGGCCAATTGCTCCAGTTCCCAGCCAAGGTGAGCTGACTCATTCATGCTTTGTTTCTGAGAGATCTCCAGCAACATGTTCTCCTCTAGCAACTCCTCTAGACGTCTCTTATCACTGTCCCTGTCCTAAACCACATACAAAACAGGAAAAATTATATACTTAGTGCTGGAAAAGAGTACTCATTCAGAGATTCAATGTGATGTTTTCTCAAATGATTCAGCTTCAAAACAATTTTTTGAAAAAGTTTGGTAAGGTTGGAAGTCAATGTGAACAGGCTTTTTTTTAAACAAACTAAAATAAGTCACCAATATGACATTACATAATGCATGTTTCCACCCACAGTTGACGGAACAATGGCATTCCTGTGGTCAATTCCAAAGAACCCTAAAGTATCAAGTATCAAAGCTACATACCACATACGTTGGAAATGAATCAACTAGGTCTACAGTATGTTTTAATGCCCCTACATTACAAAACAATAAGATGTATCAAGGATTGTTTCGTAATCACATTGTGAATCAAAACTAGGGCTGCACGATAAATCGCATGCGATATTTAACGCGCATCTTGTCAGAAAGCCGGTTCTGTAATCAGCGGTAAATCTCCATCACCTGCGTGCTTTCACATTGAGCAGCATTAACTACACAGAGCCGTTGTTCACTGATGAGCTGCGCAAAAAATCCCGTGAATATGAACGTGGTTTCGCGCAACTCGTCAGTGAACAACGGCTCTGTGTAGTTAATGCTGCTCAATGTGAAAGCACGCAGGTGATGGAGATTTACCGCTGATTACAGAACCGTCTTTACTGACAAGATGCGCGTTAAATATCGCATGCGATTAATCGTGCAGCCCTAATCAAAACCAATTTAAATTGTAAGGTGCATAAAGATTAACTTTCTCAACACAGATGCATATACGCACCTCCAAAATAATTTCCCTTAACACTTACAATTTCCATATCATGCAATTTGGAGCGCAGCTGGAGGTTCTCTTTCTCTAGTTCGTGTAGTTTGTCACAGCGCCCCCTGGCCCCAGCAAGCTGCTCCTCCAGCATTGACTTTGTCTCCAGCAGGGTCATATTGTCCTCTCTTAGCTCCTGTGCACAAAAGAGAGACGAGAGAGAAAAATGAAGAGATGGACAAAAAGAAAAGATCAAAAGGGATAGAGAGGATGACGACAGCAGACTGAGAGAGTCAGGGGGCTGTCAGTGACAGCTCAGGGCCTCAGCGGACACTTGAGGCTTTATATCTGAGAAATAAAAGCAGCAGGAGCCCTCAGCATGCATCAGTCACCTCATAAAGAAACCAACCCTTCTGATTTTTTTCCAGGTAATGTCAAAGATGTCCGGCTCTGTTTTTGTACAATGCTGAAGTCATTAAAATGGAAATGTAATATAGGTTGGTGAGTGGTTACCTCAATGCGTGTCTTGTAGAAATGGACATCATTTAGCTTCTCTTTGAAGCGAGACAGTTCGGTTTCCAGGCGATCCACTTTTCCAGCACGTTCCCTCAGAGCATCCACCTCATCACGGTACGCCCGCACTGAACGTGCCTCTGCCAGCAACTGCATGTTCTACTCACACACAAACACAACAGATGATAGCTTTCTGAAGCTCAGTAAAGTGTTTCCCGGTTTGAGTCAACCATGTGAAGTGTGAATGTAAGAAAACAGAGTCTTGATGTGATACCTCCTGCTTGAGTTTCTGCATCTCTGCATCCAGGCGCTCAATCTCGTTCTTAGCATCAATCAACTGCTCGGTCTTCTCCTCCCTGTAGAGAGCAAAGACTTACAACACTGATAGGCTGCACTAGTGGACGACCAATATATCAGCGAATATTTTGGATTTTTTTAAATGATCACGTCAGCTGATAAGTGTTTTTTTTTCAGTCAATAAGAGTCAGAAGTGGGAATTTTATTTTGACAGCGCTGAGGCTGTCAGTGAAGGTAGCCGTCCCAATGAAGTTTGAAACCTGAATAAAAACAAGGTAAAACAAAAAGTAGTTACTGTAGAGAACACACTTACAACTCTTGGCGGGAGCGCCGGAGTTTGGCCTTTGCGTCAGCCAGCTCCACAGCTAAATGCTGTCGATCTTCTTTAGACAGTAGGGTGACGGGGGATAGAGATGTGTGCTCAGGGCTGGGAAAGCCCAAGAGACTGGAAGGCTGCTGGGACTGAAGATAGTCCCTCTCCTGGGTCAGCTCTATGATCAGCTAATGACACAAAACAGACCTGTCAGCATCCAATCAGTGATGATCAATGGCTTGAGGAAGTTTAGTACTACTTCCTAACAAATAGATGATTGCTGTTGCTGATCGACAAACCTCAGCAGACTCATCTCGCTCGTCTACGAGTTTGCGTAGGTGAAAGGCCATGGTCTGAGACAGAGGGTCCAACTGCTCAGCAGGAATCTCCCCGACTTCCATCCACTGCAGATCCAGAACATTCTCCTGGTTGTGAGTTACCTGCAATCATGAGGGATTTTGCACCTCAAATATGAGTTCTATATATATATGATATACTTAAGAAGTTATTCGCTGAAATCAGGGAAGCTCACTTCTTGAATGTGCGTCACGATGGCGGCTTGTGTTTCAATGTCAAGCAGCTTGATCTTCTCAATCATTTCTTCTTTACGATCACACTGTTGGGAGAAATAAAGAGAGTGAGGGAAAGTGGAAGGGATGGAAAGAGAAGGGGAAAGGGATGAGGAGAGGATAGAAAAGGGAAAAAGAAAGGGGAAGAGGATGAGAAACAGGATGGAGAAGTGAAGGGATGAGAGTGGGAAGAGGATGGGGAAAGAACCACAAAAGGAAGAGGAAGGTATGGAAAAGAGAAGAGGAAGGGGAAGGCACGGGAAAAGGAAGAGGAAATAATTGAATGGGAGGAGGAAGAAAGAAGGGAAAGGGAAAGAGGAAAAAGAAGAGGAAGGGAAAGTATGGAAAAAGGGAAAGTTGAAGGAACAGAAAAGCTAAGAGGAAGAGGAAGGAACCGGAAAAGGAAGAGGAAAGCATTGAAAAGGGAGGATGAAGAAAGAAGGGAATAAGGAGAAAGGGAAAGAATGGAAAAGGGGAAAGCAGAGAGGAAGAGGAAGGGGAAAGAACAAGAAAAGGATGATGAAAGAATTGAAAAGGGAGGATTAAGAAAGAAGGGAAAGAGGAGAAAGAAGGGGAAGGGAAAGTATGGAAAAAGGAAAAGTTGAAGGAACAAAAAAGCAAACAGGAAGAGGAAGGAAAATTGAAAGGGAAGAGAAAGAGATAAGAAAAGGAAAGGGAAAGGAAATGGGAGGAGAATACACAGGGGAAATGAAAAAGGGAAGAGGAAGGAACCGGAAAGGGAAGGAGGATGAAGATGAGGAAAAGAAAGATAAAAGGAAAGGATGGGAAAGGAAAAGGTGAAAGAACAAAAAAGAAGGGGGAGAGGAAATGGGAAATTGTAAGGGAAGAGGAAAGGCAGAGATTAATTGTAAAAGGAAAGGGAAGAGGAGGAGGAAAAATAAGCAGAGTTACAGTTTAAGACTACCACATATGTTGTACAATCCATATCACATAAAGAAATAACTATTTTGTGTTTTTATGAAATCAACATTGCCCATGAATTCATTAGTATGCCTTAATGGTGATTAGTCAAATAAACTGCTGGTACAGATGAAAGAGTGGGAATTAAGTCAGAGATTGAGCCCCTCTTTGAATAAAAGAATGCCGGAGATACTTTCAAACGGGATAAAGACTTGTGAAGAGTTGTGTGCCTCGTGACTGGAATACTGTGAGAGGAAGTTATGGTGCAGGATTAGACCAGCTCAAAGAGACTCTCAACAGAAAGCAAATCAACAGGCAAATGTTACGCTGTGAAGTTTAAGGCTGTTTATTATCCATTCACAGAACAGGAAAACACAGCTAGAGATGGGGCTAAAAGTGTAAAAGAAA
Source organism: Sinocyclocheilus anshuiensis (assembly GCF_001515605.1). Taxonomy (NCBI): domain Eukaryota; kingdom Metazoa; phylum Chordata; class Actinopteri; order Cypriniformes; family Cyprinidae; genus Sinocyclocheilus; species Sinocyclocheilus anshuiensis. The sequence continues at coordinate 2,264,931 of NW_015558579.1, read as the reverse complement.
TAGGCCTGTGCAGAACAGACACGTGAGGAACAATCCTCGGGAAAAGGAGGAGACATAAAAAACATCTTAGCAAATCTAACCCAATAATCTGTGCTGACTTCATATGTGTGAGACATATCTGGATGAATGCTTTATTTTGTAGCATAATGAGTGTGTGTTCATTTTTCTCTGGAAAAGCAGAGGCATGCCCAGGCATGGATATGATTTCCTGCACTGGTGTTAAAATGTGGGTTGGGGATCTCTGCTAGTTCAATCAGTTTACCTGAACAGCACAGCCCAGTATCAGCAACAGCAGTCTCTTCACCTCCTCCATGCTTTTACCTGAGGGAATGAAATGGTTAGAAATCACAAGAACTGAAAGTATGATACTATAAATGAAAGAAATAAACATTAATTTTAGCTAAAAAAAGAGGAAGCTGATACAAAAACTTTAGCAGACACCACTAGCTAAGACAGACAGTGATTTTTTTATTTATTAAATAATCTGTTATGGTCCCACATTCCTAAATGACAACCCTGTTTACATATTGATTTCAGTGATGGTATTGTTAGCTAAAAATACAACTGTTCATGTTAATGGGAATAATGCAAATACAATTTTTTTTTTTTTAAATCTAAAATTGACTTAAACTTAAATGAAAATTACAAATGTTGTCTGGGCAACTAAAATATTTAAATTTATATTTTATAATAAAGGTTTAAGTACTAAAATTACTAAAACTAAAGCTGAAATAAAAATTGAAACAAAATATAAATATTTAAAAAACAAAAACTAATAAAAATGACAAAGGCCAATACCAAAATTACAAAAAGTTTAAAACTTAATGAGAACACAAAATATAAAAATAAAAGCTAAATTAAAATATTAATAAATATTATGATAGTATATAAACAATACTAAAACAACACTGATTGGTTTATTATTGAAACTGAGATACCAGTGACTGGTACTCAAAATGTGGGCATCAATCCAACCCTTAATGCTTAATGATAATTTTACAGTTGTAACAATAATCTTATTTTTTTTTTGAGGAATTTTGGAGGAAACTATGTTTACCATGGTATAAGAGAATTGTATAAAATAAGTCTTTTTTTCAGTCAAACCTCACAGCTAAAGGGTCAATGCCATCACTGTTTAAATATCGCTCTAGCAGTTTGAATATTAACAAAATATTCAATTTTACCTGAGCCATACACCTTGAAGAGAGGATGTAAGAAAGATATTCTCTTCTTTCTTCAACCATTAAATTAAACAAACATGCACATGCAGTCAGTGTATTCTTCATTATTCATTACAAAGCACACCAACTCTTTCACAATTACAAACCCTTTGAGATAAAGTTATTTTTAATTACTTTTTTGAAGCTTGTGTCTGTGTGTTGGTGAGTTTGTTTACGTCTGGCAGTCTTAGACTAATAAATACTCTGGAGAGAATGGATTGGGTGTGGGGGTGCCGTCGCCATAGCGATCGTTTGTTGCTCAAAGCCTCCCCACCCTACAGCGTACCCCCTTTACACACACAGCAGAGGAGGCGCGGCACGACAAATCCCCGACAGTAAACTGATGCCGCGTTCTCTTTATGACGTACTGACACAAAGTTCAAATGATTGGCAACAGTCGCATCCAGTGTAGAGAGACTTTGGGGCCGTTCACATATCGCGCCTAAAAACGCGTGGGAAAACGCCAGTTGCGCCGCTTTCTCCTTCTTTCCAAAGTGCTCGGGAGCTTGCACTTTCGTGGCGTCTGCCATTGCTAAGAAACCATGACCTACGCTCTCCACAATGACGCGGAAGTTTCAACAAAGGATAAATGGATTTCCAGCACTGAAAATCGCTTGCAGTATCTCCGCTACTAAATGTATTTAAAATGGGTATCTCTGTACAGCTGTCGCGTCCGGTGTAGACACCGTGCATGTGAGTGTGCAAAGAAAACAATCAGTATAAATATAATGATCAGTAGCCTATACTAAACATCGCACATCGTGCGATGTGACTATCGCGGATGCGCACATCGCGATATCGATGCTGAAACGATATATCGTGCAGCCCTAATTACAAGTGAAGCTTAATGTAAAACACAAACATACAAGAGTATGTAACGTTGCACAGGGGGCACAAGATAAGAAACACATACACCAGAACACACAAAACCCATCCTGAAACATGTAAAGCCTTACTGACATCTGTGAAGTGGAAATATGTGACCCTGGTCCACAAAACCAGTCTTAAGTCGCTGGGGTATATTTGTAGCAATAGCCAAAAATACATTGTATGTGTCAAAATTATCGAATTTTCGTTTATGCCAAAAATCATTAGAATATTAAGTAAAGATCATGTTCCACGAAGATATTTTGTAAATTTCCTACCATAAATATATAAAAACTTAATTTTTGATTAGTAATATGCATTGCTAAGAACTTCATCTGGACAACTTTAAAGGCGATTTTCTCAATATTTAGAGTTTTTTGCACCCTCAGACTCCAGATTTTCAAATAGTTGTATCTCGGCCAAATATTGTCCTATCCTAACAAACCATACATCAATGGAAAGCTTATTTGTTCAGATTTCAGATGACGTATAAATCTCAATTTCGAAAATTTGACACTTAAGACTGGTTTTGTGGTCCAGGGTCACATATATTCATAATACAGCCAGTTTTTCCTGACAACATTACTTCCTAGCATTTCATGACCAGAATGTGGTCACAAGTAGCCTATTGAACAAATATGTGCTGACATAAACGAATACAGCACCCAGGAGAAACACGGAATCTCAAACTGTTTTGATAACCTATCACAAGCAGAAAAAGACACCGTAGCTATGATAAGGGTTATTTTTGTATATGCAAAAACATTCTAACGCATCAACCACGAGCAGAGAAGAAAATCTTGTCTATGCACATTTATAAATGTCAACCTGCAGATCAGAGTCACACCGCAATATAACAAAGACTTGTTTTCTACTGTACCATGTGGATTTTGGAGTAGACGTGCAGAAGTGATCAGGTGTCAGGGTCACCTAATATGAAAGCAATTTAAGTACAAACCTTACAGTACAAATAGAAGTTTAGTATAACTCCGTCACATTTTAAACAAGTAGTGATATCTAAACAACTAACATTCGGCCATTCTGAAATTTATCAGCTAACAACATTTTCAAATGTAGTGTTAAATTCAGCATTTTTTCTACATCTCATTTCATTTTATATCTTTAATTTTACATATTTTATTACTTGATTCTGAAAGCAAGCATTCCAGCATTCTACACAGTCAAATTTGTTGTATAATGACTCAAGAAACTATATAATTGATGATAGCTCCAGACATGATTTCCGACATAGCTGTTCTCTACTGTCAACAGCAGGATCCAAAGTCAGCGCTCAGGCCTGGGCTTGGTCCCAAAAAGCTTCCTCCTGCCATTACAAGGTCCACAACACGCATTTCCTTCCCTGAACCCTGTCCGTACACCCCGTATCAGAAGGTGAGAGGGTGTTTATGAAGGCTGGAGTGTGTGTGTGTGAGGTGATGAATGAGGAGGTTTGTTCAGCAGGGCGTACGTTTTGCTTTGGGGCACAGTTAAACGTGGTAGTAGGTGATTTATAGTGACTATAGTGAAGATACAGCAACTGATACAAATAGAAAGAAAATTAAAGTATGCTGAAAGTAGGGTGATTCTACAGAATGTGTTTTCGTCATATACTCAAAAAATGAGCAATGATAAGAAGCAATGAATAGCTGATGCTAACTTTTATTATACATTAATATAAACATTCTCGAAAAAATTTTTTTATCTTTCCACTTCTTTTTTTCCAATTTCCTCTTGCACATTTTGATGAAAACAAATTATATGAAAGTAAAATTCTTTATTTTCTTATGACATTCTGTCTCCAGGTTATGAATCAACCCTGTTACTATCATATTTCCCCCTTTTAAAGCAGTGAACTATTTAATAAATAAAAAACATTTTTGTCATAAAGGCAAATATCATCACCTTTTCAACAAGCAAATACTTCAAGGCATTAAAGTATCCCTTTATTATGTCTTGTTAGGTTTTTTAAGGGAATAATCTTAAAATGCCAACCCTGTTACCATGATTTTGTTAGTTAAGAATTGAAAACTTGATTTTGTAGAAGCACCAGCATTAAATTATTTTTCTAAAAAGAACCTTTTACATATTTTTTTATCTTATATGCCTAATTTCCAATTAAACTATAATACCATCAACCCTGTTAGCTTTATGAAGGTATACAGTACATGTATCCTAACATGTATTCCACTAGATAGTTTTGTAGAATGATCTAGTGGCTTATTTACAGTATATGAGCAATACCTGATAATGGGTCCTTGGCGATGGCCAGCACATTGGGCAGGTTCATGAGGATGAGCTGCTGAAGATGCTCCTGAGAGAAAACAGAAAACATGCTCACTGTAAACAGGTAGACCACTGTGATGGCACCCTAAACATTTGACCTATGTAAAAAGACAACAGGTTCAAGATGGCAGCCAGCCCGGGAGATGGACGGGTGTCAATATTTGGGGTGAGGACATAAAACAGGGTTGCTGGTAACGTGGGAACAGGAAACTCCTACTTACAAACAGACAGGCAGGAAATCAAACTGGAAATGGAAAACATCAGCAGTCCCAGACAAGGCATGTCTTGGGTGGGGAACATCAAATTCTAGTATACGGGCAAAATATGAGCTAGGCAATATTAAAAAAAAAAAAAAATCATAAGGAAAAAAGTGCCATCCAGAATTGAGGGCATAAATGTCTAGATATGTAGGACTGCATGTATGCCCATGTACAAATGGACTTGACTTCAGGCACAATGGCTCCAGGGTAACTAAGCTCGGCAAAGTACACAAAGGACAAGACCAAACAGGTCCAATTGACCAAACCCTTCATTCCAAAACACACTTAGATAAGAGCACTGAAATCACTGACAGAATTACATACCTGATTTATTGTTTCTGTGCAACTGACAAGAAACTAGCCTATTTTTCAGAATAATTTCTGAAAGCTTTCCCACAGATCATGAGGGGAATCCATATATGTATATAAGCTTTTTTTTTCACATAAAACATTACATATTATTTTACACATTACATTACTTGTATATTACATACATACATTTTCCTACTATTCCATAATGACTAAAAATAGTCCAAGTTTTAAAAACACATGTAGAGTCCATTTTTTTCTTTCCATTCCATCGTGGTTCTTCTGGCTGTTTTTGAACGAAAAAAATCTTGCGTAAACCAGCCTGATTAGACAGGCAGCCGACTAGCTATTCAATCTTCAAAATATGTAGTTCTGCACATCCCTAGCTTCAACAAACCGAAGCAATGCTGTAAGCAAATGGACACAAACACTCTCACCCAAACGCATGGCTACACAGCTAATGAGAAAGTGTGCTATCCCATTTGACATCATCAATCCCGGACCCCCTGCTGACAACTCCATCTCCTTCTCAGAGGAGTGACTCCCAGGGGAGGTCTTTGTGTGCAGAGACCAATGGAGACGCGACCCTCATCCAGTATAATAGAGCCAGCCCAGCTGAGGCCAGACCCAGACCACACTGCCTTTGTCAAAACAGAGGCCTGCGAGCATTCCTTTCTTTACTGCTGTCTTCTCACACATGCTCATTCACAAACACTGAGAATACTTCAGAAGTACCAAACCCAAAATTCTCTTTTATGTTCTACTTTGTCCATAAGTATGTAGAGTGCTGCAGCCAAAGGACTTTCAATACATCAATTTTAATGTTTTCTAGTGATAAACAGGTTAATTGGCAGACAAACTCTTTGAATTGTTATGAGATACATGACATGAGAACATATATCTTCTGATATTATGGACATCATAATAGGTACAAACCATCTTCATGCTTCATTTAAATGTATGCAAGCAGAAATGGTATTTGTAAACTACGATGGAGGGATTTTCAGAGAATAATGACTTAAATTCAGAAGACTTTGAATAATCAGTGCACTCATATAAAATTTTGCCAATATAAATTATTCATTATTTTTATACATGATAACTGAACAATATAAAAATTCTGTAAAAGTTTGTTGTTTAAATAAATAAAAAAATATGATCAGTTATTTAAATGTTACTGTCATTGGCAATATTAAATTATTAGTGTTAATATGTCAATATTATATCAATATTAATATGAACTATTAACTTTTTGAGATTTAGATGATAGGTGATGGCAAAGGTAGTCTAAAAAAACACTAAAAATATGGACCTGAGCATATACAATTAAATATAAAATACTGGACAATAAATATATCCAACATCAAATAATGCTAAAATATTAAAAAAAAATCCAATGTTGAACAAAAAACAATATTGTACCAAGGTGTGGTCATAGGTCGAAATTTTGGTGAGATGTTCCGTCATCTACATTCGGCAAAATTTTGTGGGCAAAAAAATTTTTTTTTGGTATATTGTCACACAGAAATCACTTTCAAACCAAGCAACTTTCTGTTCAAGACCACCTTTTACCCAGTGCAAAATCTTCATATGGAAATCTATTGCCCTCACATGAAACTCCAGAACAAATTCCTGATTATCAAATCAACTTGAAAAGGATTTAAATGAATTTTGCCTGTGGAAATACACTGAACAACAGTAAAAGTGATGCACCTGTAGACATATGGACTATTTTTACAGTTTGAAATTTGCTTTGTCCTTTAAAGAGTTCAAGAGCCATGGACACCATAGACTAACATTGTTTGGAAATGAGCAGCATCAACATTCTGCTAAACTTCTCTTTTTAATGTATACAAAAGAAATAAAGTCATACGGGTTTGTAGTAATATTTGGGTAAGAGTTTTCCTTTTTGGTGAACTACTCTTCAGAAATTCACTCTATTCCAAGTCTATTATATTGCAATGCATTTATACATCAGCTACCCTACTCTTTGCATATCAACATGAAAAAAAAACCCCAATGTTTATTTCTTTTCACTAAATGCAAGACAAACCTTAAAATCCACTTGAGTAGTCTTGTCGTTCCTGTATTTTCATGACCACTGATGCAAGACCACTTGAGATAACTATGCACATTGGAACAAGCAAAGCACTCTGGGAAGAAACCTAAGTGTTTCTGACTGACAGCCAGTCTGGTGTGTATAATTAAATAAAGGAGCACGTTTCAACCTGAGAGGGGGAAAAATTCTCTTTACGGTGTTTGATTCGACAGCTGCACCGCGATGGGGTGTGTACAGTAGTGTCACGTTAAGCGTTCTCTCCATAAACACCTCATTCTTTAATTGCCAGTTAACCTGATCATTTCTGCGCTGCTAAATTCAAGCAGGCTAATTACTAGATTTGAGTCATATGCAAGACGAGGAGGCTTTCGTGCCAGCGTTAGTATCTGGTTTCAACTAACAGCTGAGGATGGAAAAAACGATGAAGGATCAGCTAACGCTTCTTGTCTGACAGAGACGGGCTTAGGGAACTTAAGGTGCCTACACCATTTCAGATACATTACGACTGTAGAAACTACTGCAAATACACACAACAAAACAGGGAAGAACTGTTGTGTGAAATGTAATGTCACCACAAAGATAACTTTTCATCATAGCAGATAATAACAAGACAACACCAGCCTGGGCCTGCAATTGCATCATTACTGAAAACTACCTGCCTGAAGTAAATTATTGATGGGCATGTATCATCCATATCACAATGCCAACTAGGCGTTTGTGAAAAGACTCACATATTCTCTCTAAAGGCTGAAATGGCTATGAATGGAACACAAAAATTGGAGGAAACTCAAAGCAAAAAGAGCCAATTTTGATTTCACAATATGGAAATATGGGAGTGTTGGTTTTGCTGGCCTCCTAAACCTCACTCAGTATTCAAGCGGCATTTTCCTCTGTAAAATCAGGACAACAAAGATAACCTCAGCACCTTCATGCTTTATTACGCCACAGGAACATCCACAAAAATGGTGGTTTGGCATATGTCTCATGAAGTCTTTGTGCAACTGGTCAGAATAGCTGGAAAGTTTCATAGAAACTTTCCTGAGGTCATTTCCTCTGTTGCTGTGTGGAACAATGCCTGAACGGTAAAGTAGGACAGGAGATCTTTGGCTCTGGGGCTGTTTTCACTGAGGTACACACTGGTATCTGCCCAACCCCTGCTGGGTTCAGCATTACAGGCCAGTGCGGTCAACACGCGATCATTATCTATATACTGGGAGCACGAGTTGGCATTCAGAATGTTTTTGACACAAATCAGTCTAAACAACATGAAAACAAAATTAACCTCATTTACTTTCTTAATAAATGTTCTTGCTCTTATTGTCCATGTTTCATCAGTGCATGTTATTTTACAGAAAAATAAATATAGGCTAGGCCTACGTTTTACGTCATCCGCTGGATGCCACTCTCTCATGAACGTGCATTCAACAGTTAGCTAGAGATTATGGTTTATAAAGTTTTAATTTCTTGCACAAATGCATCGACTCACTTCAGAAGGTCTTTATAAACCCGAGGAGCCATGTGGAGTACTTTTATGATGGATGGATGCATTTTTAAGTGCTTCAAAATCTCAACCCCCATTCACTGGCATTATAAAGACTGAAAGAGCCAGGACATTTTTTAATGTAACTCCGATTGTATTCGCCTGAAAGAAGAAAGTCATATACGTACAACTAGGATGGCTTGAGGGTACGTAAATCATGGGGCAATTTTAATTTTTGGGTGAACTATCCCTTTAAGTTACGTTATGCGTACACTACTGTACAAAGGTTTGGAGTCAGTACGATTTTTTAAGAAACTGATCATTTTATTCAGCAAAAATGCATTAAATTGATCAAAAATGGCAGTCAAAACTTTTACACGGTTATAAAAAATCTATTTAAAATAAATGCTGCTCTTTTTAACTTTCTATTCTATTATACTCTATTCTATTATATTCTGTGATGAGACATGTTTTTTAAGCATCAGCATAATAGAATGATTTCTGGAGGATCATGTGACACTGAAGGCTGGTGTAATGATGCTGAAAATTGAGATTTATTAACATAGAAAACAGGCCTAATTTAAATAATAATATCACAGTATTAGAATTTCCCTTGTTTTTTTTGTTAAAATAAAAGTTGGCTCGCTGAGCATATGGGAAGAAAAAAAAACTTCTGAACGGTTGTGTGTATTTTAGGGCAATTATCAAAAGTATTTGACGTTTAGTGCAATTCTTAAAGGACTCGGCCCATGAAATCTGGGACTGTATTGATGAATAAACAAAGATAAAGAGAGCTCTTCATCCGAGATGAAAGGATGGAGGGAGAAAAGGGCTGTGGGGGGAGAGACAGCAAAGGGACTGCTCTCCAGTAGTAATAATCAATAGCACAGCAGTGATGGAGCTCTGGCATCGACACACTACTGCCAATCACGCTTCTCCTACTGACTTCTGTGGAGCAGCAAAGCTTAGTGCCTCAAAGAACATCAAGCTTCATTAACAGACTCTCGTCTGCCGAATTAGACAATATCAGAAACCAAAATGGTCTCAGACTGTGAGGATGTTATTTTGGATTAGAAATTCAAGTAAATATTTGGATCGATTGTATAAATTCAGAGCAAAATGACTGTTCGTGTTTATCACAATACAAACATGACTAGAATAGGCCAAGCTCAGATGAATAGAAGTGAGTAACAGTATTCAGTGCCATTGTGTTCCATTCTGAGACTGCAGCCAGCACAGATACAGGAATGAGGAAACACAAGAGTGCTTCACACGAGAAACCGGAGAATCTTAGAGACGGTCCCTGCTACTGGACAATAAACAAACTTACACAGAAGGCTTATTTCACTAAACCATAAACTTGTTTTCAGATTGAAAATCTGTTTTTATTTATTTAAAAAATCTGAACAAATCCTGCATTTTGCAGCATAACAGTGCAACCATTCAATATTAATTGCAAAGCTATTACTCTCAGTTTAACACTAGAACTGCCAGAGGTCACAGTATACCTAAAAGCGCCAGCGGGTAAATTTTACCCACGCACATGACAACTGTATTTATATGGCTAAAGAACACATTATTTAATTGTATTATGCCACTGTCTTCACAAAGAAGTGTCTAGAGTCATGAAATGATTATGTCTAGTCATCAACTATATTTTTATCCTGTTGTTTTATGTTCAAGACTTTTTAATGCAGGCTACACTAATCCATAACGGTCAGTAGCCTAGGCTAAAAAAAAAAAAAAGCCTGCACTGACAACGGAAATTAGAAGGTAGTAGCCTAAATATTTGGATGGTGTAATATTATAATACAATGTCATTAATCAATATATTAAGATAACCCATGCTATTTAAATTACTAAAATAGCCTATAGACAATAATGAGCAATAATAATTCACCACACTGCATAGGATGATGCGATGACAAATTCAAGCGCACAGCTTCACCTAAATATTTATTAATTTGTTTAGTTATATCATTTATAATTTGAATAAGAGAACAATACCATTAAACTTTGGTTTTATTCATAACATCATATAGATCTGATTTTTTTCTCTTCAGGAAACGGCCAGACTAGAATAGCAACACAGTAGCGAACAATAAACGATATGGCAAGACAAAAATGTAATAATTAAACCAAAGTTTGACCAATTAGAGTAACGTTAGGATAAAACATGTAAATATGATATCTGGATCACTGTCAGATGCTGAGCTGACCCAGGACGCATAACTTACCATTAGACTCTCCATCACTCATGGCATTTAGTGTTTCTAATACCTACCTTCCATAAATCGCCTTTTTTTGTCATTTTGACTATTTATGAAGCTGATAACCGCTAAATCAGTAAATGAAAGGTGTTGCCTAGAAATGTACAATGTTAAAACATAAGCGGCAAGAAAATGACAGTGCGAAAATACATGCATTATATAGGTGGGTAAATTTGACCCGCTGGCTCTTATAGGTATAAATGCCCCATTTTTTGATCTGGTTTTATCTACATTTTTAACAACATTGGATTGTAAATTACATAATTTTAGTAAAAGTCAATGACTGGGAGGCTTGAATGTTTTATTTTAAATCTGTTATGTACATTTGAAAAACAGCCACGGGTAAAATTTACCCCGTGGCGGTTCTAGTGTTAAGGAACCCCAGTAGAGTGCTTTAGAATGGCTTTCATATTTTTTTAATTAAAAGAAATTTACATTGAGAGTTTTATTTTTACATTTTATTTGCGTGTTATTTTATATGAAAACTAGTGGTAGCGATAAACATGATAATTAAAAAAAAAAAAGAATTGATATTGTTTTTATACATGTGATAATACTGTAAATAATCTGTTATATTTGACTGATAACTTTTTTTTTTTCATTTCTATAGCAACCCTCTACATTGCGAGTAAATCACTCGCATATGCGACTAAATCTTCACTCTGGGCGACTAAATGATGTCTAATATTAGCCAATCTGCAGATTGTATTTACTCAGGTTATCTTTGTGTAATATTAAAATTTGTTTGATGATCTGAATCTTTTAAGTGTGAAAAATATGCAAACAATTAAAAAAACAGGAAGGGGGCAAAAACTTTTTCACACCACTGTATATAAGTATAGTATTTCAGTCTGGCGAGTAAACAAAAAAAATTACTAGCCAATGGCGATTCAATTGCCAAGGTGTCCGTAGAGGGTTTTATAGGTAGTGATAATATCACAATTGTGAATTGTTTTGGCCACAATAATCATGCAGTGAAAAATCACATCTTTGAAAAAGGTACAATTATAACTACAAACACAGTATATTCAGAAAATATTATTACAAATTTGTGTTATTGGTATTGAAAGTGTATCTTAAAATGCATGAAACTGTTCTTAAAAAAAACTTTAAAACTCACTAATTATGTTTAATAAATTAATCATCATTACGTTTTCAGTGTATGTGAATATTGTAATGGTTTATTAAAATGACTTAAATATGTCTGCACAGATAAGTTATGGTTTTGTATTAAACATTTTGAGAAATGTGTTTCCAGTAAATGTGTCTTTGCAACTGGGAAAAAGTGAAAGTTTCATTTTCTAATCTTACACTGGAGAAAAGTGAGGCAAACGCATAGGCTAGTAATAATTGCCACAAGTAAGCTATTCTGTTCCCAAAAAGGGGCTGATCAATGGTCATGGTGGTCCTCTTCAGATGAGATCTTCTATGTTACAGTGACCCATATTGCAGTTGTGCCTGAGGGTTCTTCACTGAATATGCAATGGAGAAACCCACAAATGATCAATATCTAATTCACCAGACCAGGTCATGCCACATGTTCACCCAGGGCTGTGGTGAATATGCTCATATAGAAAGTGTCTATGTCTATTTATGCCTGTTTGTGTTATTGAAAGTGAAGGTCAATTTCACCAAAACTGTGGCCCCATTTCTGTCTCTACTCAGTGGCTCAGTGTTCTATATTCACTCTAGTGTGGAGTAAACCACACGCTGACCACAGTTTTGTACATGAACACACACTCACATGTTGTTAGCCAGATTTAAAATAAGCCTAATCCACAGAGTCCCTGTCCAAACACAGCAGGCAACATTAGAACCTAAACAGCTCTTTGTATGGTCAGAATGCAATGTTTTCAAAAGCTCCAAAAATACTATGTACAGACTAGGGCTGTCAAAAAATATATTCGAATATTCGTCGTTGCAAAAACGTTGCATTCGAATTTTAGGTGTGCGTTAAGGAGGTAGCCTTATCAGCGGCGCACGAGATGTGATGATGATGTAAGTGTCGTTGCATTATAATGTTTTTGTTAACCTATCCAGTTGAATCCACTAGATGCGGCGCTGCTGCGTTATTCATTAAAAATATAGCGGAAAAAGAAAACAATGTGGAGAAGATCTTGTTTACATCAAAACCGAAACCAAGCCGTTCACAAAGAACACATATTTCACGCATTTTCTAGACGGACATCTATTACTGTTGCACTCACGTCTCGCACAAAAGAGCCGCATGTTTAGAAAGCCATGTAAAAT
>NW_015558579.1:2251550-2251912 GCF_001515605.1 Sinocyclocheilus anshuiensis | reverse complement strand
AAGCAAAAACGTTGCATTCGAATTTTAGGTGTGCGTTAAGGAGGCAGCCTTATCAGCGGCGCACGAGATGTGATGATGATGTAAGTGTCGTTGCATTATAATGTTTTTGTTAACCTATCCAGTTGAATCCACTAGATGCGGCGCTGCTGCGTTATTCATTAAAAATATAGCGGAAAAAGAAAACAATGTGGAGAAGATCTTGTTTACATCAAAACCGAAACCAAGCCGTTCACAAAGAACACATATTTCACGCATTTTCTAGACGGACATCTATTACTGTTGCACTCACGTCTCGCACAAAAGAGCCGCATGTTTAGAAAGCCATGTAAAATTAATGCAAGTTTAACTTTGAAAAAACATAT
>NW_015558579.1:2216672-2251064 GCF_001515605.1 Sinocyclocheilus anshuiensis | reverse complement strand
TGTCATACACCGATCGATCTTCAAGTAGAACACACCTCTTCACTCTCGCGTGTCACGTGACCGAGTGTAATCGCAGCCTCTGCGATTGAAAAATCGCGTTTTCTCATATCGCGATATTATCGCAAATGCAATTAATCGTTCAGCCCTATTTTAAACATTTTGCACTTTTTTCGCAGATAGTCACGTTATCTTATTCTTTGAATGATGCGCCCTCTTGTGGTCTCAGGAGAGAAGCCAAAAGCTTTTCTTCACCCTAACTGAAATTATGCATTTTAAATTCGAATATAATTCGAATTTTGGCAATATTTAAGTACAAAATTCGAATTTAGTTTTTCAGCCATTTTGACAGCCCTAGTACAGACATAAATATATTGATGTAAAAGTGTTTTAAAACTAAGCAGCAACTACACCATATGAGATAGGATGCACAATTTGGTATCATATTGGTTATGAGCTAATATTAGAGATTTTTGTCAACAGATACGTCACCAGAAAGAAGTCTGGCATATTTACTAGAAGATAATTTCATTACCAGGTCAAAAAATAAATCATATACATGGATGAATCATTCACAATTAGATGTATGACAAACATCTAAAAAAAAATGAATTTTCATTTCGTGCCAACTTTTAATATCTGTTAAAACACTAATAATTTGATCATGTAAATGTAATCTTCAGAAAATCTTATTTTCCATATTTTTCCATATTTTTATTCAGTATATGCCAACTTGAACCATTAAAAATAACTAATTTTTAGTTTGCAGTGTTTCATTTTTAATTTAACACTGACCAATAACCAGTAATTTGTGTATACCTCTGAAGGACATTTCAATGGAATTCTGTTGTTCTTCATGTTTAGAACTGAACCTTTAGTTCTTTTCCCCCCAACACACAATATGGCTGTTCCAGTCACATTGTTTCTGATGTAGGATGTGCAATTTGAGTCCCTGTTCAACCTTCTATTGGAAGAATGTGGGGAGTCATAAAAGCTGGAAACCACATAAAGACCAAGACATCAACTAGTGTCCAAACAGCAGAGCATTAATATCAGCAGCTAACAAGTGAGCAAGAGTCCAGGTGAGCACTGCTGCCATGTGACATCAGTCAGAGGCCATGTCGCCACTTCCTGTTATCAAAAATCATTTTGTGATACCTCCACAAAGCACTGTAAGATCACAAAGAACAGCAAAGCATAATGCACACATGGTGTATTCAGGTAGGTAACTTTTTAAAACCCAAGAAAACAGAACTTCAGAATAAAACCCTTAAATCCTTGTACAAAACATAAGTGGCTTAGAAATGGAAACCTAATTCCTACAGGCTCTGTATGTGTGGACACACCAGCTTTCACTTCTTATTGACTCAGAGGGCAACAGCAGGGACAGAAGGGAGAGCGAGGGGCATTCCAGACTCCCTGGCAACTCTAATTGACCTAGAGTGCCACACCACCTCCCTCTTTCCCCCAATTCTCCATAAAATAAAAGCGGCCTAGTGGAACCTCCCCCCACTTCTGTCCCATTCCAGAGAGGTAGAGTGACCACCACAGCAGCTGGACCAAATCAGTGTAGATGTTCAGATGCTGGGATCTCTGTCTCCAAGCAGCCTAGACTAACAATACACCCCAGCGGAGGAAAATTTGACTTCTTGGCTTGACCAAGAGGATCTTGGTTAGGGGGTTCAATCATTACCTTTTAAAGACAGCTTGATCTTTGACCAGAGGCCCACAGAGACCATGTTTGCTACATGTGTCACATTTGGAAGCAACAGATGTCCGTCAAAGACACGTGGAAGGCTAGAACTGCTCCATATGGCAGCTAATAAATAGAGAAACCTTCAGTCTGGAGTTATCTGGACCAAAAACAAGGACCAACAATAGAGACACAGAAACAAAGATCTGCCTTAAAACAATACAGGCTCAGCCATGACCTCATTTATGCAAAAAACATCATATAAAATGAGCACTGTCTACAAACAAAAACAGGATGATGACGCATAAATGTATAACGGCAACAAAAAAGTAGGGTTCAAAACTTGTCAGAATGATTAACTTTTTGTTTACTGCTGATGAGGAATATCCAGAAGAAAATACTACTTATTTAGCCAGTTTGTCACATACCTTCATTTTGTTGCACTAGCACTAAAAATGCAAGTGAAAAAGACTTTAACTCATCATATCATAATTACAACTTCCAAGTAGGAAATTTCCAGAAAGACTTAAAGGCATAATCATGACTATTTGCCTGAGTTACCTCATTCGGATTTTATATTACAGTCTTTCCTAAACCTAGCCTCCATATTTTTGCACAGTGAGTGAACTTATGATCTCACTAAACACGTGAAAACATGCTGTGCCAAAGTCTGCTGTAGCAAATTTTCCTCTCTACTAGCTTGGAAATCTTTGGGCAAGTAATTGAACGAGTGACTTGTCACTTTTTGTGTACTTTGTATCTTGTAACTGTTCAGTGCTGGCAGAGACAAGAAAGAGAGGCAGAGAATATGGGATTTGAGAGGGTATGAGTAGAAAAGAATGAGAAAAAGAAAAGAAGCCAGCTTTAAAGCAGTCCAGGAGGCTTTCTTTTTGGGTTTCCTACAGCAGCCAGTCTCTGGAGGGGGTTTCCTGTGTTCAGTGACAAACACACATAAAGGTAATGAACAAGAGAGAGTGTATGTTCATGTGTGTCTGAGAGAAATACTGAAGTGAAACATATCATGCAGAAATTAAACAGTGTAAGTCAAAGATGCCTCTAGGGCTGCTCACGCATATGGCAAAAGGGAAACTGTACACCTCTGGGAACGGCCATGTCATCTCCACTGTACGCAAGCAAACAGTAGAACAAAGAGCTAGCAGGATAATTCAAAGAGACACCTCCCTTCTTTCAGAGCCACAGTGAAACCTGTAAAAACCCGCCAAGCGTGTGAGGAACGCCAATTCAACACACGACTGTCCTCATTTACAGGCCTTGCGTGAGGGTTATTCACAAATTCTACGAATGAGTCTTAACCACATCCTTTTATACAGCTATGGCAGCAAACTGAATCAAACCGTGAAGATTGTACATGCAGCAATAGTGAAGAGGGGTTTTGCGTTTACAATATTACATGTGGAACTGAGGAACGCAACCACTTACAGACCAGCGGGGAATGCTCAGACTGTTAGTCTGGCTGAAAAGAGCGGGTGAAGGGGGCAGCCCTCAAACCCAATTCAGAAACAAAAACAGTTGGCACGTCATTGTCTAAGACAAACTTTTAGCCAGAGCTAGAGGTCGACAGATGTATCGGTTTTGCCGATTAATCGGCACCGATAGTTGATTGCTGGAACTATCGGTTATCGACAAAACTCCATGCCGATAGTTTTTTTGGTGATTAAATAAACTGTTTTAGACCGCTGCTCGAGTTGAACGCGACGCGTCCGGAGTGTGTGTGATACCGGTGAGTTCTCCTAGACTCAGCGTTGCGCTTTTATTTTGATTAGATAATCATCAAGTGTTCAAGAATAGAAGCAGTTAAAGTGTGAGAGTATACATACAATATCCATATGTATATAATTTTAATGCTATAGCCTTTGTGTATATATTTAAAGATGTGCGTCTTTAAGCATGACAGTTGAAATGAAATGGTAACACTTTAAAATAAGAGTCCATTTGTAGCATTAAGATTAATGAAAGCATTGTTTCTTGTTAGAGTGTGTTAATTTCAACATTTACTATTACTATAATTTTATTATTATTTTTTTTTACTATTACTACTAGTATGGTTAAGTACTGTTTTTGTCAATAAAGCACTATTTTAGTTTTTGTTCAGTATCAATTTTAAAACTATCGGTTAATTAATCGGTACCGGCCAGTGTGGTCCAACCTAGCTATCGGTATCGGCAAAATCCACTATCGGTCGACCTCTAGCCAGAGCTGTGTGAAACATTTTCAAATGAACCAATTAGATCCAAAATTCTAAAACAAAACAGCTTTAGCTGGATGTTCTAACATGATGTTATGCATTTTTGCGGTTCATTAGGCACGGGCCCTGGGCAGATCAGGGGCCCGGCAAGGCCACATATCTCACGTTCTAGCTCTGAGAAGAGTCGGCTTACAGGAGCTCATGCTCACAACGACTTGCTTTCCAGACAATTGGCAGGGAGGAACCAAAATACTACCACTCCCATCCCCCAGAGGTCCATTGTTCCCACTGTCTATAGCCCTGATCTCTGTGGTGGGATGCTTTCTGGTTAGCAAACAGTAGGGCTGTGCGATATTGAAGAAAAATGCGATATGTGATAACTCATTAAATAATGCGATATTCGATATGCGATACGATAATGCTTAAAGTGCCACATGCTCAGATGAAACAGTTTTACTCAGCTGTTGCTGAGTCAGTTCTGTGAACTTCTATAACTATCTTGTGTCATATATATATATGTATGTATGTATCAAGAGCTCCTGTAAAACCACAACAAATTCCTTGTGTTTGCGCACACTTAAGTGGTGAATAAAGCTCATTCTGATTCTGATTCTAATATAACTAGCATACATGTTTAATTTTTTGTGAGAAGAAAGCACCCCTACAACAACTTCTGAAAGTGAACGGTAGTGTTTTACTCTAGCATTACATAAAAATGTTATTTTAACATTAGTGTAATCATTTTAACATGAGTTTAGGAACTGAATAATAAACAGGAAAAATACAACACTGCTTAGTATTTACTCTATGAATTCAATATGCACTGATCACTGAATCATATTGAATTCATAGAGTAAATACTAAGCAGTGTTGTATTTTTCCTTTTTATTATTTAAGCTAAAAAAGTTATTTAGGTAAGAGCAGTGAGTGATTTTCTCTTTGTCTTTTGTTCATGGCCCCAAATATTGCAAGCCGTAGCGATATGCATATTGCAATATGTACATTTGCGATATCACAGAGTCATTTTAGAGCTAATCTAATTGGGGAGAGCAGAAAGTGTGACACTGGGACTGTGAACCCCAACCTACAGTCCGAACAGATTATTATACATTCTCAATTCCTTGATAAAACTAGGGCAAATCAGGTCAGTGTAGATTAAATAACCCAGTGTTATGGTTTAGGCTTAAACCTAAATCTAGGCTAAACTGGGAGAATGTATCATATTGGCATTTGGCACTGGAGATCTGTAATCTGTAATCTCTTTCATAACCAAATGCGAGACAGACATTCGCCTCGTGTGCAAATATTTACAGTTTAGATCACAAGTCATTAGAAACCTTCCAGTGCCTATCATTGATCTGTGGGATCCAGACTTAAGAGGATGTTGTTTTTGATCTACCCAGGCTGCAGCAGTCCATGTGCCAGAAACAGAGTGATCACATGTCCAAAGACAACCAATTAAGACCATCTTTAATCATTCCCACAATCTTGACAAATCTGGTTTAAAATACTTCTTATTTCTTACTAAAAACTTGGCTCCACAATGCCTGGGTGTGTTGGGTGGTTGCCAGTGTCAAGATGTTCTGACACCCCTTTTCCACAAAAATGGTACTGGTACCAGCTCCTGGTTGGGGTGATTTGGAAGTGAACCTGCATTTCCACTGACTTGAGAAGCAACCAATGCTTTGTACTTCATGTGACTACATAAACAGTCTAGAAGATTTTTCAATTTGAAATATTCTTGCTGGTATTCATATTGCTTGGGAAATTTTCCAATCTCTATTCTCCAATGCAATTGGTTCCTGGTTCTGACATGGCTCAGTTTTCATTTAATGGAAGTCTAAGAGATTTGGTTGCAAATCTTATTGTTCACCAGGCAAAAAATTTTAATCTTAAGGCGAAGCACAGTAAGCACACCTCTCCTTAATAAGCCCCATGATTTCAGCAATCATTCATGTTTCTAGCATAAACAGGGTGGAACAAAAATGCACCAAAGTTTAATACTCAGGCTTACGGGTGATGAAATAGTACAAGCAGTATTAATAGCAAGACTTGTCTTAGCAAACACCACTAATTAATCACTAAAATCATATGCATCTTCTTTATCACACTCACTTCCTGTGCTGCTGCCGCATGAACATGCTCAGACAATGCGTGTTATTTTACCCTTCATGTCAACAACCATTTTCCAGTTTATACATCTTTTTTAGAAATGTATGACATTGTTCGACTTTTATAAATGTATGTCATTGTTTACATGAGCATAAAAGACCAGTCTACAGCCGCCCACTTATCTCATTGACCTTCTGGGCCATTTCTGTACACAGTGGTTGGGACCACTGTTGACACTCAGACACAATGTAGTTTATAGCTGAGAGAGAAAACACTTTGCAAAAAGAGATAATGTCAGTTCATCTCAGATTTCTGTGTTGATCGCAAATAGAAAGCTCCAGTTATTTCTGCAAATCAATCCAAACTGATGGAATGAGGAAGACAACAAATTGATTAGTTCTATTCATGAATGGTATATTGTCACTAATATTGATTTTGATTATGCAACAGCATAGATATTTGCCATTGATTATTGGTATTCAATAGTGTGGTTGGTGTTAGTATCTAGTGTTGGTATCTATCTCACTGATGGTTTTTGAAAATGATTTTAACAATGGTGTCCACAGGTCACATTTGAAAAAAAATGTAGCAGAAGTCAATCCCAACCATGTAAACTGGTGCAGCAGAAGTATTTGCGAAATGTTTTTGGAAGTAGGCTAACCATTACTTTTCAACTCCACTTGGTGCATCAAACAATTACATACCTTATGTTGTGGTGTTACAAAATGTTGTTTTTGATTATCAGCCAAATATGGTACTTCAATGATGTGTCAAGTAAGGCAACACATTTTCATAGCAGACGCATAAGTGATGCTATGTTGCGTCTGAATGCAAATGTATTGATAAAAAGATACATGCATATTACTTGTGCACATACTGCTAGGAGTACAGCAAGTCTCAACCTCAACTGATGCCAAATTTATTGCACTGTTGTTTACGTTACATTGTTTGTAATTTTATATATTTGTACACTCATTGTCATTTAAAAGTTATAAAAAAATTATTCTATAATTACAAAAATTCCTTATCTAGCCATGTAGTCACCATGTAAATATTTCTGGATAATAAATGAATAAATTATAGATTTGTAGATGGTAAACTTCTGCTAACCATAACATTGAGTCACCTGATTCACTGCTGACACCTAATTTCTTATCAATGTGTTATGTACTTGGGGCCCAGGTTGTCTGTGAGGGATCACTATAGCTTAGAAAGATGTAAGTGAGAAGATACTAAACAAAGAGTTAATGACCCAACTCCTAAACCATTAGAAGAAAACAAACATGCCTAATTTGAAGCGAGAGAGCCAATGCATGACAAAAGCATTTCCTTTGGCTATTACACTGATGTCTTTCGGACTGCATTTCAGGGGGTCCTGAGTGTTTCAGTTCTCACATTACAGTGACCCTTCCCCCATCTAGACCCCCATATGTGGGTCTCAGGAGGAGCGATTAACACGGGATAAAACAACACATCTGGTTCTGTTCAGCAGAGTGCTGACCCACATCAGATGCTCAAATGTTGCCTTTCTGAAGTGCATTTCCGGGGTCACATAGGACAGTTTCTCTTGGACTGAAACTGAACACTTTGTGTGTGTCTTGGACAAGCTACACGAGGAAATTGAGACTGTTGGCCAGTTTCAAACACCACAAACAACCTAAAGTGTGTATTCAGTCAGTGCAAAGAATATTAATGAATAAGCTGAGTTTTACCAGGCTGACTCAAGATATCTGACTGAGAGCCACTTTTCTAGTTAAAGTGCTTGGTTAAAAATGCTTTTTATGCCAAGGTGAGGGCACTTCTGTATGAACACAAACTTCTCAGTTACTTATTACTGAGCCCATTGGGTGACCAATAAAAAAACACTAAGTTGAGCTCCACCCAAGCCAAATATGTGGTTAAGGGGGCCTTCCATCACTGGAGGAGTGTGCACTGTGGATGATTACTACATTCTGACACTCTGCCAAAATCTTGCATAATACATAATAACACTAATCAGTAAGAAGTTATTTTAATATCTCGGCTGCCTACTGCAGAGTGTTCATTTAAAACTGGACAAAGAAAGGACCTGTTGGATGGCAAAAGTAGGGCAGGGCAAAAATACAGGACTATAACCATCACAGATAGCCCCCTCCCCCATATTCCACATTATTTACAGTGTCCTAACCATATTTAACATGATAAAGTGATAAGCCATAAAAGATTGTCCAAGGTGTATTTATCCATGTCTATGTATCCTAACAATAAATGACAAACATGAATCACACTTGGTTAGGACCCAACACTAAACTTTTACACCCCAGTAGAGAATATTTGGTTATAAGTGTTTGGAAAAAAAGAACAATCTACAGAAATTAAATGAGTGAACAAATTATTTATCTACATTTTATTTCGTAAACAAGCGCGAGTAGAAAACCCAGTCAATTCCCAGCAACTGACACACAATCAGTCTTCTTTTTCTAAGTTGGGATGGAAAGCAGTGAGGTCTGAGCAGGAATGCTTCTGAGATGCTCTGCCAAGAGAAAAGGGGGTCAGATGTGGCAAACGCTTACTCAGATGGTGGGATGCTGCACAGAACCAACCAAACCAGTCAAAAGATTTCAACTCCCAAAACCAACAATATAAAAACCTCCTTCCAGCAGTAATTGTGAGTGAGAACTGTTTTCTGTGAGACCAGAAATTATGAGTCAATGCTACATTTTCTCTAATATGGTGTTGTTGAGAAAGACCTTGTCCTTTCATGTCTCCCTGTTTTTTCACAATAATTACTATGATTACAACTACAGTCTCTCGTAAAAACTTTCAACCTCTTATAGACCACCTTCACCTTCCTGCAAACCATTCTCACTCCTATATTATCCCAATGAACATCCATATAAAATACTTTCTAAAAATGTGTTCACAAAACACATCGGTGTGATATATACAATGATTTTAAAATCTGATATTAAAATCTTGTTAATACTAATAATCCAATAATTATTTTCATGTTATGGTCAGTAAATGGCCAATATTAAAATTATTCACTATTTTATCTAAATAAATTCAAAATAAAACATTATTAAATTAAAATACACTAAAATAAACAGTTTTACTGCCATTAGTGAACATACATGTGTACATACAGTATGAAACTGAATATTCATTATGAAATTTGCTAAACAGAACATTTAAAATGTTTTTAAGTTTAGCTTTGGATGGCATAAGTTATATAAAAAAAATGTAAAAATGTACATTTCTAATACTGGCTGATATATATCTGATATCTATTGATACATTTGTTTATTTTAACCAATATAATCATGCATTCCTAGTATGTACGATGGATGAGTGAGGAGGGTCAACTAGTCCAACAACCAACTGATCAGTAAGGGAGGTCAGCTAGTAGATTTTTCTTTGCTTTTCTTTAGGGCTGCACGATAAATCGCATGCGATATTTAACACGCATCTTATCAGTAAAGCCGGTTCTGTAATCAGCGGTAAATCTCCATCACGTGAGTGCTTTCACATTGAGCAGCATTAACTACACAGAGCCGTTGTTCACTGACGAGCTGTGCAAAAAATCACGCGAATATGAATGTGGTTTTGCGCAGCTCGTCAGTGAACAACGGCTCTGTGTAGTTAATGCTGCTCAATGTGAAAGCCCGCACGTGATGGAGATTTACCGTTGATTACAGAACCGGCTTTCTAACAAGATGCGCATTAAATATCACATGCGATTTATCGTGCAGCCCTACTTTTCTTTGCTTTGCTTGACCGACCAACTAGCTGATTTAGAATATACTGTACATAGGTTTACACATCCCTTACTGGCTGCCTTCACATAATAATTAGGATCAGAAGTGTAAACAGACTTGACGTAACAGAATCTCTTCTATGCAGATAAAAATAAAGCGCCCAGCTACCCACAATTTCAGTCACATCTGCAGACAGGTTTAATCCCCATGACACCGGAATCACCACCTTATGTCTGCAGAGACCAGCTGCTGTCTGGCATTTAATACAATCACACACATACACAATGCTGTCTTAAAAAAAAAAAGTAGTGATCAGGAAGTACTTTTGTCGTTGCAACAGGACATGGAGGAAGAGATCTCACCTGGTAGTAGTTTTTGATGTGTCGGATGACAGTGTTGAGGTTCTGTATTCTCAGGTTGACATCATTGTTGACTTGTTTGTTGACTCGCTGATTCATGGGGCTTGGGTCTCTGTGGACCAAGAGCAACAAGAGTACATTTGAAAATCTCACATAAGCACTTTTATAATGGCTGGGCAGTTCAACAACTAGTTAATTAGTGAGGTCGACTAGTTTACTTTTTAACGGTTTGGTGAAACCAATTATACATGATTTCCTCAAGACCAGTCGACAAGTCGTTCAAACAACCCACCCTGAGGCTGCGCTACAAATAGGCCTAATTATTATCCATCACTTTCATAAACTGAGCTGTATTTTTATTCATTTTTATTTTCATTTTCAAGTAATAAATATCTTGGTACATATTTTACAAAAAGTTGTGTTGCAATTTCTTGACTTTCTCTTTTTCTTTTATTCTATTCTTTATCAAAACATCATGAATTACTCCACTTGGCTACATTTGGAATCTCTCATGTCTCTTTCCAAATGCAACATATCTCTCTCACTATTTCCACAGATAAACATTAAAAAACTAAATCTTTTGCCCTTTTATTCTAATCTTTGCTCTTTTATTCTAATTCATATTCAGTAGGAATGTTTCCAAAACAACAAAAAGCATTCTGAATGATTTGCCATTAATGCTGAAAACTTGATTTATAAGATACGTAGTTTTGCACATCAGTAATTTTAATTGGAATGCACAGTGACCTGATCTTTGCATTACACTTTGGAGCATTGCATTACTTTACTTTGCATATAGATTTTTTTTTCTTGGATTACAAACAAATCCTTGTTTTGAATAAACTATCCTATACTATATATATACTATAAAAACTATATCCTTTACATCAACAAAAAATTCCAAGTTATTCTTATATAACAAGTAATTAGGCTTTCATATCACTGGACTGGGTCATTGATGTAAAGGTTGAAGCCAGTAAGTGGGTCCTGGTCTTGGCACAGACAGTTCTGAGGTCCTACATAGACTCTGTTTGTGCGATCCTCATTTACATTTGTTTTGTGAGAATGGCATGCAAATTCTGCCAGCTTGGCCCGCAAATTCCCGCTTGCAAGTGAAAGAACCTTAAAAGATCAGGGTCAGTTTTCTTTTTTCCTCTGCTGTCTGGCTCAACTGTTTTCTATTGCCTGAAGCCAAGAACACTGCATTGAGTTTCACTTTTTGTGGCATTTTACGAGCATGGATATTGCAACTGACAGCATGGTTGGAAAAACAATGATTGTTTAGTAAAAGTCAAGGGAAGACCGATAGGGTGCATGCAGAGGACATCTGCCAGATGGGATGCGTTAGCATAACAGCGATGGTGTTACCGCATACCTGGTGAATGAATACACTGTCAAGGCTATCGGTTTGCTACAGGCATACTGGTGTGGGCATATTAAAAATGGATGTGGGTGAGGAGAAAGGAGCAGTTTGTACATTGCCCTCAACATTCCACATCTCCACTCATTTGTAATGGTTCAGTGGAAATACACTGGACACCTGAGTATGTGAGTCTTCATGCTAACGATGTACAAGATTTATTATTCTTTTAACATCACATATATATACTACGTAATTTTTAGGTTGCAAAACTATAATCAACTAGGTATAATATGTCTGGTTTTGTGTTCACTTGACCCTGATCAAAATTATGTTTCTTTGTATTATTTCCTTATACTTATCTTATTATTTTTTCTTAGAAAGAGCTTATATAGAATTGGGCTAGTTTTTACCCGTGTTAATTTAAATAGTATAATAGATTTTATTTTATATTTTCAGTTTTCATTTTAATTTAAGATTTATTTGTTTGTTTTACTTTTAGTTTTAGTCATTTTAATACTTAGTTATTTTATTAATAAACATTTTATTTCAGTTAGCTGCCAAGGCAAGATTGCTATTTTTTTATTTAACTTAATTCATACTTATTAGTTATTTTATTAATTAACATTTTATTTCAGTTTGCTGCCAAGGCAAGATTTCACTTTTTTTTTATTTAACAATCTGTTCATCTGAATGTGTATCTGGCTGTAGTGAACGCAACTTTAAAGGGGTCATATGATGCGATTTCAAGTTTTCCTTTCTCTTTGGAGTGTTACAAGCTGTTCGTGAATAGATAAGATCCCTGAAGTTGCAAAGACTAAAGTCTCAAAACCAAAGAGATATTCTTTATCAAAGTTAAGACTCTGCCACACCCCCCTAAAACGGCTCGTTCTAACACGCCCCCACATATCTAGGTCAGTTTTTTGAACATTAAAGCATGTCAACATATTCTGTTACACCAAATACACAAAAAAATGATCTTTAAAAAAGCATCATATGACCCCTTTAAAGATGCTTTAAAACTTTTTTATCATCTTTAAGTCGGCATGAAACAGAAATTGTGATTATCTTTTCTTCTCTATTATGATGCATATGCGAGTGAAACATTCTCAGAATTGCTGGAAGGGATTATTGCCCTGCCCTTGCACCAATGGAAATATCATCAAAAGACATTGTTGTGAGGGGACATTAAAAAATGTGCATGGATAAAGAGTTTATAAAAAAAACACTTCAATACTGCATTCAAATTACAAGCTTTGATTTCATGCTGACTTCCTGAATTCAGCAGGAAATATGTCACATTAGGAAAGAAGAACGGGTTCCAAATGCCATTTCATGTTGACTTTAAGGCAACTAGAGGAATAAAACTGATGCAGTCCATGCCCTAAGTGACATGACACACACCAGTGTACAATAATCTATTGAAAACGGCGACAAGAGTGTCTGAGGACAGCTAATACAGTACATGTCATCCTCCCATTAGACATGCCCCCCACCCCCACTTATAGAGAAAATATTTCCTTTGTCTGGAGGTGGTCTAGTGTTCAAGCCCCTGATTAAGCCAGAGAGGGCAGCAAAGCTTCTCGAGTAAAAGTTGGTTAAAGGACAAAGCTGATGCAGCGGCTTCAAGAAGTCGAAAACAGTAGTTTTATAAAGCTCAATCTAGATGCACAAACTCTAGGTGTCAAAATATGTGCAATGAGCTGCTTTGCATGATGCAAATACTCTCAAAAGAAGAGATTTCCTTGTTCATTAGTAAGACTCACAAACGACAGTGCTGCTGCCTAGTCACCTGTTAGCTGAGGTTACAGCTTGAGCTAACCGAAACTTCTGTGGCCTAACATTCAGTCAGACGCGGCTGAAGTTTATACCGCATGCTTGCAAACTGATGTTACACATGACCTTAAAAACTCTTGGCAAAGTACAGCCCCAAATCAACCGGAGACCCTTTATTGACACACTAATTATGGAAGAGGAACAAAACTGATGGAGCGTGAAGATTCGGATTGAGTGTCTGCACAGTTGGATGTCAGGCAGGAAAGAATAGGATGTGGTTTCGAATTAAAAAAAGATAGGCTCGTAACAGCTGCTAGATTACAGCATGTAGGCACAGTCACACACACACACACACACAGTTCTGCATCTGTCACTCACATGTGTGTCATTATCTTATGGAGGAAGACACCATCCACTAAATCCATGAACATGGAGAGCTTGTCTTCTGAACCGGACCCAAGGGGTCCAAAAGTCTTGACCTGTAAAAAAAAAAATCAATAGATCAAATAAAGTAGGTAGTAATATCATGACAGGATGCACGCACAGCTGCACAAGCATGCTTTCTGTTTCAGAACTGAACTGCAGAGTTTACAAAATTTAAAACACATTTACAAAGAGATACTTGTAAGATCGTTTTTAATAAATACTAAGTAAATATTGTTTGTCAAACAGTCTGTGTTCAACTCAATGTGTGTGTTTATGTTTCTTTCAATGTTACACAGTATCATGACACAGCACACATGTCAACATGGGAGTGTTGATGATTGTCTAATGTGGTTAAGATGGTGACGTATGAGTTGGAAACACAGTGGCTAGAGAAAGCACAGCCAAACAGGACACAGGGGTCAGGGTAAGGGGGTCAGAGGAAGTTCCGCAGGTTTCGCCAAACCCTGTCAAGTGTCATTAAACTCTTCGTGTAGAATGAAGAAGTATGCACACAAAAAGTACTAATGTTAAGCTGTTGTGCTTACAGGTTTAAAAACATTTCTACCTAGTGGGATTCATTAAAAAAAAAAAAAAAAATCATATTTGTTACATTATATTTAAAATAAATAAGTAAATATTATATATATAGTAAGAACAACTATTAATTTTAAAACGTATATTACATAAGTAGAGAATAAATAAAGAATAAAATATGAACAAAATAAAATGAACAAATAAATACAACTTTTAGCACTGAGTTATATGTATTAAAATATAGATAAAAAAAACAACAAAATGTTGCAATAAAGTTTAAGCATAATTTAATACGCTCATACACATCTGCTAAATGAAAAGCATGTTAGTCTCTTTCCACTAGGTTTGATACAAACATAAAGCATCAAGCCCATATTAGTATTGCTCAGGTTTGCACTGTCACTGGCCGCTGCTAAACAAACTACACAACGCAAATACAAACTCCGCGCACACACAGCAGGTGCCATCATGTCTTTGTGACTTACCCAAACCACAAGCGGCGAATCCATGAAGTTAGACACGAGTTCAGACACTGTAATATCCATTTTGGGGGGGGGACAGCACACAAAATACCCACGCAAGAGTTAGCAACTGAAGGTGCGTCTAAAAAAATAAATAAAAAAACAAAGTGTGTCGGACTCTTCTAAGGCTTTAGGTACTCCACACTACTGTCCGCCGCAGAACAATGCAGGGGACGCGAATCAAATCCATTCTGGAAATAAAAAGACATCCTTTGAGGTAACAGTTTTAAAACTTTGAAATGACTTACAATCCCAATAGTGAAAGGTTACGGATACATAAAAAATAAAACACTATGGTCTATGCGGACTTGCGCGATTAAAGTTCAACTTCTCTCCATTTACTCTCAGCGATTGCTGGAGTTACTTTGTCGCCGCGCATTCAACCTGCACCCGCACGAACAGCACAGGAGAGTGACGTGCTCAACAGCCAATCAGCTGCGCGGACCCATAGGCGGGTGCTAGTAAACCGACCAATAGCAGGCTTGTGAGTACTGGGTTCCATTCAAAATGACGTGACCAAAAGCCCAAACTGCTGTCGGGACAACTAGCCCTCAACGGCGCGGCTCGATGGCACCCTCAGCAGGTAAAATGTATGTTTTTGTACATTTTGAAAATGTACACTTTGTTTCGCACACTTCCGTGCATTTATGAATCCTCTACCTTTAAAATGATCCTCTTTGGGCTATTATTACACGCTGGATTAACCTTCGAAGCATTGATTTATGAAGGCCATGAATAGTAGCGTCATGTGCCCCTCAGTTTTCTTATTCAAATTTTAAATGCAACTTTAAAAAAATAAAGCAAAAATATTTTTTGTCGTTGGTTCATCGATTACTGTAGATTTAATAGTCGTTTTTGAATCCAAAATATGTCATTTACGTTCATGACGTTTAATTCGTGCACAACATAATCTTGAGTCTGTATTAACTTACTAGTTTTATTGCTAAGTAGTGGTAGTGTTAATGCCACAACCTAAAACCAACAAAAGATCAACGTCTAATGATTTTAGTTTGACATTGAGTGGATGTAGTGTAAATGTTACTCCATGAATTTCATGAACTAAACACATCACTATTTTCTTACAACATTCTCACACTTGCTCAGCACAGCAGTGTCTTCTACTGGACAAGAGCGGTATGTTTTAACATTAATTTTAAATAACATTTTACTTAGTTTAGTTAATTCAACTTTACCTGATCAGACTGTGTAATACTCACTTAATAGAAAAGTAAATAAGACTCAGACAGAAACACACACTACAAGTCCTTAAACAGACAAAAATGGGCAATGGTTACTGCAAACACAGTTTATTGATTTTTATGCTCCTAAAATGAGTCATACCTTGCTTTCAAATTATTATATGTGATTTTGCATTGAACATACAGATATAAAAGGAGAAGAGAGAATGGAGGCATATTAGTTGAAAGGGAGTTAATTCTAACGTAGACTGCAGTGTGTTTAAACCAAGAGAGAGAGAGAGAGAGAGAAAGAAAGATTTGGAGGTCCGAGATGTAATGGCCAAAAAAAAAAACACCATCTTAATAAAGCACCATGCTGACCCTCGCAAAACATGACTCTGTAAACATATTCATATCCAAGAAACCAACAGTGAGATGAAATTTAACTATTGTTAAAAATGTTTCTGCAATAAAAAAAAAGAAAAAATAATAATAATAAGAAAAAGAAAAAATGCAAATAAAAAAAAAACATTGCTTATTTTAGCTTGCAGTGCCTGGCAGAAACAGTATGGATATATCCATATATATCCATATTAATATAATACTGAAAAAACCTAAGACTTTGGAAATAGGGCTCTTCAATTCTGTGTTAAATTCAATGTACTGTTTTACTGTTTTGATACAACATTTCAAAAACGTAGTTAAAATATAAGTAATGAATATTTAATTAGCATGATCAGAATATGAGCATTCAGTTTAAATGTATTTAGGAAGTTATTAATATTATTATTATTATGTTACAGGTAAAATTTCCCCTTTACCATTATTTCTACATTCATATTTGTATGACACACTATTCTCCATGTTTTCAAACATTCATTGGCTACCACGTTTAATTTATACTGCATTATCCAAGCTGTACACATCACTTTCAAATTTTAATCATTGTTATGATGATGTGAGAGATACATTTTGGTTTTTCTGTCCTTGTGTAAGGGCATTTATAATGTGACTAATACTAGGGAACCTGAGTTATGAGAGGGTAAAACTCTTATCTTAAAGATATAGCACCATATTAAATAAATATATTAGTTCATGCTTTTCCAAAAGTATTCAGCGTAGTTAAGGTTTTGGAAAGAAAAAAATCTACCTCTCTCATCTTTGTATTCTCTTTAGTACCATTGCTGTACTTCTTAATGCATTCATACATAATGGCATGAATATGTTCACATTTGAATATAATATTATGAAAATATTAATATTCATATGTTTGTTGGAATAATGAAAAATACAACACCTAAACAGTCTAAAAGTACACTAAACACTGCTTATTGCATATAGATCATGTTAACGCTATAGTGTTAAACACCATCATCACACCTCCTGCTAGCTGATGACCATTTACAAAAAGAAACACCTCTCCAATGTCAACCTCTATTTAAATTCTATAAGTTCCGATGCAAAGAGCACAGTATTACATTTGCAACCATTTTAAAGGAATAAGGCAGATTAACAAAACTAAGCATGTTATTTATAGTCAAAATACATACTGAAGCATGCCTAGAAGAAACTCAACACATAACAAAAAAATCAAGACAAGAAGAACTCCTTTTTTCTTACAAATATTTTTGGTTAAATTTGATTGGTTCCTGTGCTTTTATTTGTATACAGAGTGAATGTGGTATGTGACTCTAGTATCAGAAAAATACAGCAAAACATAAAAAAGCATACGTGTGGACATTAGCAACACGTCATTAGCTTAGATACAGGCAGCAGTGTAATCTACATTTCATATAGCTAAATTCTTACAAATTAATATAATGTAAAAAAAAAAAAATGGTGTTATAAATCTGTTCCATTTCACCTGTGTCACATTCTGTCCAGGAGTTTATTTCTTCTTAGCGAACAGACTAAACCTCTTCTCCTTTTCCTTCTTGGTTGAGGGAACCTCTAGAGTAGAGGAAGAAGGTGGAGGTAGGCTTTGTGCCTTCACTCCTGATGGCCCTGCAACTGGTTCTTCTGTCACAGCTTGTGCTGCCTGTTCTATAGCCTGAGTCCAGTTCTGGAGTTCCTCCTGTGGTCAAAAAAACATACATAATTAATGTTGTTTACTGGCATATTTCAAAGATTATATTAACTAATAAGGAACTAATTAAAAGAAGCAGTCAATAGCGCACCTCATCTTTACACTGGAACAGATATTCACTTCCATCTTCAAGTCTGGCAAATGGAACAAGGATAAAACAAGTAAGCCCTATATGTAATATATATCATAACACTTAAATACATTTTTATTTAAAAATTAATAAATCAAGATTGATGACCAAGAACCTTACTGGAGTTTGAACACCTGCTTCTTTTTCTTATAGTTAGTCAAGATCTCGCAAGAAGCATTGGTGAGGTTCAGGGGTTCCTCACCATGGTAGGTGACACTGTGACTAAAGCTCTTGGCATCCTTGTAAACAGAGAGCTGCCCAGATTTAAGCACACAGTAAATGTTGTTCCAGGACCTAAGACAAGAGATGAGAAGGTGGACCGTTTTAAATTAAGTTCACTAGTAAAATGATGACTACTTTTGATTTAGCCAAAGTCACTGTTGTATTCTGGTCAATGGCTTGGATACTTCTGGTTGTCTCTAGACAACAGCTAACCTGTTGGATGCCTTCTTATTAGGTCCCTCCATCTCATGTTTGCGGGATAGAGGTCCCTCCATCAAGACTGATTGAACTTGTGAAGATTCAGTGGGAAGCGTGGCAGCTTTTTCTGTCTCTTTGGTAACCTGGATGGATGTGGAAGGGTCCAGCTCCAGTGAGCCACTTTCCTGCATCTCTGAGATCAAAGGCACAGTGGAGTCCCCCGCTGTGCCATCAACTCCCACGGAACTTGGCTCTATTACTCCTAAACCAGACTGAAGATCACAAAAGAACAAAGTTTGGGTACAGATTCAAACAAGTATTACAGGTATTAATTATAACAAACATTTGCAGTACAAAAAGTAAAATTATATTATAGGTTATTGTATGCTGTATTTGCAATAGAAGATGACAACATGAAATGTGAAAGAATATCTGATAAGAAGAATGTTGTTAATGAAGAGAAAGATGATGAGATTCCTACAAAAACTGGAACTCACCAGAGACTGTTCTTCTGTGGTGTAGAGTTGTGAAGACTCCTCTGCAAACCCAGTGTCTTCTCTCCTAAGGTCAAAGTTTGAATGTCAAATTTTAGTATGGAATATGGCGTTAGGCAAGTACAGTGTTACCCAGATTGTGTATATATTAGAGCTGAAGATCTTTGCCCGAACCCGACGGGACCCGATGGGACCCGACGGGTTCGGTCGGGTTCGGGCTTAATTTATATCATTTTACACGGGCTCGGGCCGGGCTCGGGCTTGCGCGGTAAATGAGTAGTCATGTGATGCGTTTCGATTAGCGTGAGAAAGATGCGAAATGGATGCTGAGGAGGAAAATGTACAGCAAGCTGACTGGAAAGATGACGAGGTCACTCGCTACATTGAAACGGCTGTCATGGAAAATTAAATGGATGTTCTTGGCTGGTGGAAGATCAACAAGCCATCCTACCCAAAACTTGCAAAATTTGCCAGATCAGTACTATGCATCCTGGCCAGTAGCAGCAGCAGTGAAAGGGTGTTCAGTGCTGCTGGACGCACCATCAGTGAGCGCAGGACCGCGCTGAAGCCATCTACAGTGGATTCAATAATTTTCCTCCACAAAAACATGTAGCCTAATCTTGGTGAGTAAAGGTTTTTCAAATTATAACTATATTAATTGAGTCTTAAATGCATAATGTAGATATAGGCTAATGTTGGCATTATTCTTTTATTAAATTTCAAAATCCCGCGGAGCCTTTATCTTAATTTCGTTATTGCCAAATACCCATCTTAATTTAGAATTTATCTTAATTTAATTTGTTAAGAAAGACTAATTTTTATTGGCGCGTTGGCCTATTTATAGGCTAAGTGTATGCCTAGGCCTATTTAGAGTGCTGAGATGTTACGATGTTACAGAGGACTTATTTTATTTCTTTGTTCCAACTTCCAAGTGGCCTATAGCCTACGTTAGTCATGAATAAATGTTGTTAAAACATGTATAAATGACTCATTCTTGAAATGCAAAAGAGCTGTGTGCGTGCGTACATTTGAATAATGTCGGGCTGTAAACGGGTTCGGGCTTTTAAAAAGCTGTCAATCAAAATGTACTTGTCGGGCTCGGGCTGAATTCTGTCGGGCTCGGGCCCTATCGGGCCTCACTTTTAAGGCCCGATTACAGCTCTAGTATATATACCTGCTCTCTTTTTCCGCCTCTTGTCTGTACTGTTCTATGTCCTGTTGTTGTTTCCGAATTTCCAACAGCTCCAACTACAACAGATTATTAATAGTCAGTGAGTGGTGCCTGCCAGTGAAAACAATTCACATAATTTGAGGTATCATTAATGAGTTTAATATGTCAAAGTTTAAAACACACATACTGTTGTAAGACGTTCCAGTGCTGAGAAACGCTCTTCCCATGTAGCAGTGGATTTCTCGAAGGCTTCATGTCTCTTGAGCAGTTTTTCGACCTCATCCACTGTCTCACCCAGATCCCTGCTGGCCACGTATGGCTCCTGGGCAATCAGCCAGGCCTCTGCCACAGATGCATCCCTGGCAAACTGACATACCTCCAACACTAGAAGGACATATAATTATAAGCAGCTGTAATATGCAGTAGTGTGTATGTTTGTGTGTGTCTTTTCATGTGTGTTTGTTGACATTTGTGGACTTACAAAGTCTAAGCCATTCCCATCTTTCATCCCATTTGAGCATCATCTCTTTCCTCTTCTCTACCAGTTGCATCAGCTTCTCTTTAATCTGTGAGCACAAGAAGTGTACATGAAAATGGATGCCTTTCCGGACACTTCGTTGTGGCTACACTTGCTACCTTCTGTGTCTGATTACCTCTGCAGAGTCCTTATGCTTGCGTTCCAGGAGGGCCCGGCCCAGCTCCACACACTGATTAAACTTTGGCCCACGCGTCTCAATTTCAGCACGGATCCCTTGGTGATACTTAATCAGGAGCTCCACTGAGGAGACATCTCTTCATTGGACAACAAGAAACAAATTTCATCACAAAAAGGAACATAGACATCTCTACTGTAATGATTACAATTATACATTTCCATACCGTGGCTTTTCCTGTGTCTCTATCTGCTGAATGATGCTTTCCATCCAGGCCAGTAGGTCTCTCACCATGGTGAAGAAGCGGAATTTGTCTGCAGTATCCTCCAGCTGCTTCCTCCTGCCTGCGCAAGCAGCCAGCAGACCATTCCAGGCCTCCACAACCTCTTTTTCAGTTGCTTGAATAGCAGTGGCCTGATCTCCTGCATACTGGGAATACAGTCTTGTTGCGGTCTCCTGGAACTGTTTCACCTGCAAGGAAAGAGATATGAAAAATCCCTAACTTTTTGAGGTAAATATGTACAAGTCAGAGATGAAAACATGAAACTTATTATGACAACCACTTGTTCATGTAATGTGTTTTCCTTGCCTGTTTGCCAAGGGAGCTGATGGCTCTTTCAAATGCAGCATGCATTCGGTGGAAGGACTCTGCTTTGCTGAAGTCTTCTCCCAGATCCTCAGGAAGCTCATTCTTCTTCTCCTCAATCTGAGCAACCAGCTCCTTACCATCATAAAAATACCTGACCAAATTCACAGAATATTTTAGATAATGTTTTCCAGTCTAATTCTGTACCCGTTACAACACTTCACACAGGTGAAGATATTGTTAAATAATTAGAATCTTGTTCCATAGGCTTGTTTTTATGTGAGATACAGTGAGTCAGTAGGAATAATGTGATCTTATAAAAGCACTGCACTCTTTAGTGACATTTAATCTATTTAATTATTTTATACTTACTTAAGCAGGTCATAGGAGGCTGTAAGGAGCTGGGCACGAGTGTCGATGAGCTCCAGCAAATCTGCCCAGCTCTCATTGACTCCATCCTTCCACTCCGCTAGGGTTGCAGCCTCACTGTGGCCTGCTTCAATCAGATCATCTATGATCCGGTTCACAGTGTCTACACGTTCTTGACCCACTGTCCCTGTCTCCCGTGCAAACTCCCTGAACTTATCTCGCAGGATCTAAAAAATTGATGGAATCAGGAAAATATTGATTGTAATTATATTTATCTAAAATGGTATGACTGAATATGCAAAGTCGTATATTGCACATGTCAAGACATGCTTTTATGTGAGAGACAGTAATTGTGCTTTGTCTGGGGGCAAGTGCCTATTTAGTTCCAGTCTTTTTTAACTAATAGGATGTTCTCTGTCTGTATTGGAAAACACACTTCCTCAGTTGCACATCTTTCTTGTGGTGTTCCGCAGGGATCTATTCTGGCTCCAACACTGTTCTCCTTATACTTGCTGCCATTGGGTTCCATC
This sequence comes from Sinocyclocheilus anshuiensis, assembly GCF_001515605.1. Lineage (NCBI taxonomy): Eukaryota > Metazoa > Chordata > Actinopteri > Cypriniformes > Cyprinidae > Sinocyclocheilus > Sinocyclocheilus anshuiensis. The sequence goes on along the minus strand of NW_015558579.1, from coordinate 2,228,726 downwards.
TTTTCCAAATATGGAGTATCTTTCCACCTATATGCCGATGACACCCAATTATACCTTCCTCTTAAACATACAGTATATGATTCAAGTTCCATAGAGGTTCTGCTAGCTTGTTTACATGAAGTTAAAATTTGGCTTACACAGAATTTCTTAGCCTTAAATGAGAATAAAACCGAAGTTATGCTGTTTGGTCCAAGTGATTCCTATGATTTTGGTGATCTGGACCTTGGCGACTTAAGTTCTCATGTTACTCCATGTGCGAAAAATTTAGGTGTGTTGTTTGATTCAGGTCTCAAGTTCGATAAACAAATTAATTCTGTTGTTAAATCCTGTTTTTATAATTTACGACGTCTCGCAAAAGTCAAACCTGTTCTTTCTTTAAAGAACTTTGAAAAAGTTATCCATGCATTTATTACTTCACGCCTTGATTATTGCAATTCACTTTATTATGGTGCAAATCAATCATCCATCGGGCGTCTTCAAATGGTACAAAATGCTGCAGCCAGGCTGCTGACTGACAGTCGAAAATTTGATCATATCTCTCCCATCTTAACTTCTCTGCATTGGCTACCAGTCAAACTGAGAATAGATTTTAAAATTCTAGTTTTTGTTTTTAAAGCATTACATGGCCTAGCACCAGCGTATCTTTCTGACATTTTACATTATCACAATCCTTCTAGGTCACTTAGATCAGGCAGCCTTGGATTGCTCTCTGTGTGTAGATCGAGGTTAAAACATCGTGGAGACCGAGCTTTTGCGACAGTAGGCCCCAAACTCTGGAACAGCCTACCGGTTTCGATCCGAATGGTGTCATCACTTTCCTCTTTCAAATCAAAACTTAAAACACATTTGCTTAGTGTGGATTTCTAATTTATTATTATTATTTTATTTTATTTATTTTTTTTGTTATTTGACTTCTATTATCTGTACAGCACTTTGGTCAACCCTGGGTTTTTTTAAAATGTGCTTTATAAATAAATAATGAATGAATGAATGAATGAATTTACCGTCACATGGTCAAGGTCTTGGCCCATCTCTTGTAAAGAGGCCACCACATCACGCTCTGCAATCCACTGCTCAAGATCCTCCACTTCACGACTAAGCAAGAAATGATGATATGTGTGGTCCAGCTTCTTTTTGCGGTCGTCTGCCAGCTCCTTCAGCCCAGCATACTGCTTGTCAACTTGTCCTTGTCTTCGGATGATGGCCTCGCTTCACATACAGACAAATAACGATTAATCTTTATTATGGAGCGTTTTAACCTACATTGAGGTGCCTCAAGATTCAGTTCAGCTTGGCCCACTTATTTCAATATACAATACATTGTGTAAAGACATGCAATTAGCCCAATATACCCATCTGGGTGCTCTTCAGCCAGCATCTTTTGGGCACGGTCTGCCAGCTGCTGGATGGAGCGTGCATAGTCATCCACTGCCAGCTTCAGAAGCAGGTGTCGCTTCAGCATGATCATAGCACTCTGTTCATCCTACAACCCAGAGAGATTAATTGTCAGAGACAGCTTATTTTAGTATGGCTTTTCATTGCACACAAAATTTGGAGCCAGCACAGAGTTGACATAACTTGGCATTTTGAAGATTTTTTTTAAGACAAGCAGCATAAAACAACAATACTGTTCTTCTGTACGCTCTACCTTGGCCTTCTCATCAGCAATCATGTAGAGTTCTTGTTCCCCTATCCAGGCCTCAGCCTCATCTGCATCATTGTAATACTGCTGGGCCTCATTAGAGCCATAGAGCCGTGCTCTCCGTTTGACCATCTCATCCTGCAGCTTTGCCCACACATCCTGGAGCTTCTTCATCTCCTCAGACATGTGTTCTTCTTCTGGACTACCCTCTGCTGCTGCCACCATTCGCCGACCACGCTCTAACACTTCATCAATGCGTGGCTGGTGACCGTCAATCTCTTTTTGAAGAGACTGTGCAGGATTATAATTAAAGGGGTAGGTGATGTATATGAAAGGAGGCATGATCACTTGGTGAATATAATAGAAATTACTTCCAATACAAGTTGAAATAGACCATAGATGGAGAAAGACCATGTTGTGAAGTCATGTTGTGTTCTGCCAATCTGGTTAATTAGGAATGATTTATGGGTGTAAGTGGAAAAAATGAAAAACTCACTTGGTTCTTCTTGAGCAGAAGTTGGACAGTCTGAAGATTGTTGCCATGTTCTTCTGACATTGCCATTGGTAACCTCTCGTTAACCCAGAGCTGAGAAGAACAAATCAAAACTTTTATGTAAGAATTCTTTAGGAAGAAAGATCAACAAAAACTAATGATGCATTCTGAGAAGCTGTAATGCTAGGCATGCACATACTATCTCATCTGCAAGATCTCTGAAGAACTGGTGCACTGCCTTAGCGGCCTCCAGCTTGCCCCTGCGTTGGGCGAGAGGTGTGAGGAGCTTCTGGAAGTCCCTCTGAAGTGTCTGCTGCTCAATTTCAAGCTCAGGTTGGTCCTCTCTAAGAGAAGCATGCTGCTGTACAGCTTCTTGAAGTTCTTCAAGCTCCCGTGCATGATCCCGAACATGATTCTCTGTCATCTAGGGGAGAATAGGGCAAATTTAAGCAGTATTCTATAAATTACCACCAAATATGGAAAGACAAAGCACAGACCATAGTTGGCTTCATGTGAGGTACTCTACTGAATCATAGTAGACACAAAACAATGAAAAAGTAACAAATTTAATGTTACACCTGATGTTTCTTCAGTAAGATGTTGGCACTAGTAAGATCCTTAACTTCTTCGTCCACATCACCCTGGAGCTGCTGCTGCAATTTAGCCAACCATTTCTTCAGGTCAGCAAGGCTCTGATCAAACAGCTCAGAACGGTTTGCGTCAAAAAGCAGCCGAGCCTTCTCCTGTGTGGTGCTCTCCAGCTTATCCCAAAGTTCATGAAGCTTAGCAAGACGATCGGTGACAATGGGCTCAAACTCAGGCTTGGATTCCATCAATTTCTGTCCCTCCTAATATGAGCATGGTTGAAAGTACATATTAATTTTTTCAATAATTTCAACACATTGATACTAGGGCTTCAACGGAATCTTATATTGTTTAATAACAAATTAGAGCTCAAGGTAGGTCTGTCTTTAAATGTTTAAAAGCTGTTGTAAAAATGTTTCCCGTATTAAAATTTGATGTTTTTTTGTTTTTGTTTTTACTTCGGAAACCCAACTGCTGTGCTTTATTAAAGTACATATAAAATTGCTATATACCTTATCAATATTATGTAGCCAATCCTTGTTAGATGCTAGTTCTGCCATGAAGGCCTGGTGTTTTTGCCACTTGCTATGGAGGTTACGAGCCTCATCATATGATGTATCCTGTGCAGTCAGCATTTTCTCATTTATCCACAGTGTAAGCTAAAAAAGAGAGGTAAATGTACATTGAATGAGAGAAAAGGTCACAAAGAACTTTATGTTCATATTAGAAGCAAATATGTGTGATCTTGCATATATGAAAATTTTGAGTAAAGCATTACTCACATCCTGGGTGTTTTGAAGAAAGTGCTGAAGTTCCCTGTTGTCCTTCAGTTTCCCTGAGACTTCCTTGGCTTTGTCTCGATTCTTGTTGTACCTGAAGACATATACACATAAATATATGGGTTATTTACTGGTTGGTCTTTAGTGCAAAGTGGTGTAAGGACTTTATATGGTTAAATGTGAATACTGGCAGACATTGAAATAGCTTTTCTTTACTCCTCCATTTTCTCACTGCAGAGAGAACACTTTAAAAAAGCAACATAAGCCAATGGATTAGGTATACTTTCACAAAGAGATCAATACCCATCAGGGCAGGCGCCCATCTTAAGGAGCTACAGACTGCCTGGGCTAATAGGGGAAATGCAGGCCACTCCTTTACAGTATAATGCTTCTCTCACTCACTCCCGATTCAGCACAAAGAAAGCTGAACTTTGAGGAGAAACCTTTAATTGCTTTCTGAATTATACTCACATTGTGAGTTGACAAGTCAATTATTTGATATAAATGTTCTTGTCATTCCATTTTATATACTGGTCCAGAGGATAAGTAATAGGCAAAATCATTAACTTTTGCATTAACTTTTCTTATGTAGGGTCGTGTGGGATGCTAGAGCCTATTGAACTAAAAATCATCTGTTTTATACACTTTTACTATCTAATTAAGCATGGAATTTGGATTGAAAGGGCAAGTTTATTTAGTGGATAGTTCATATGCTAAGTCAAAGAGGAATGTTATATGTAAATTATGTTGTATGTCTGACCTTGGATGTAAAATAGGTGAAATAATATAAAAAAAACAGACCTATCTTCAATAGAGCAAATCTTGTCTTTGACCCTTTCTGAGTAAAGGTTTCCACTGTCCACCAGCCTCTGACCAGTCTCCGGTGTGCTGAGTATCTTCTCCTCATTAGCATCCATGGTGGTTACAAAGTCCTCGTATTTCTTCAGGGCCATCTCTGCTCCATCCAGGGTGTCAGGCTTGTCTATGTGGGCTAGAATGTATTCCTTTTAAAAAGTACAGGAAAAAGACACAGAAAGAGACATAGCAAATTAAAAGGGAGGAACAATATTATGGAACTGTAATTGAAGGTTATTGGCAAAGAATATTAAGCAGGTAGCAATATTGGCACGGTTTGGGTTTCCCAAAATGTCTGTTTTCATTACAAGGTTCATCAGATGAATACTGTATGTATACCTGGTTATTTAAGATGGCCTCAGCCTGCTTGGCATCCCTCATGAACTGTTGGAAGCCGAGACCTTGATCTAGGAAGCTCTTGCGGCTGTCCCACATTTTGTGCAGCTCATCCCATCCCTTATCAAGACCGTCCAGCCTCTGCTCCAGCTGCTGGTACTGAGGATCATCTTCTTGGCCCTGAATGACAGCTGCTCCTGTGTCCCTCACACGGTGGTAGTCTTCTTCATGGCTATCCATATCAGCCCTCACAGCATCATGAAGACTCAGGAAATGCTCAGCCTCTGGTAAACCATCAGGCATATCTTCAGATGCAACAGCCTTCTGTGTCTTGAAAAGCCAGGCTTGAAAATCATCCATGTCCTGTAGGAATGTTTGCAGCTTGCTGACCTCCCCAAGAGAGTCTTCACGGTTTTTCAGGGTGCGTTTCAAGGTGTCCCATGCTGCATCCAACTCTTTCTGTCTGGCAAGTATATCAGAAGCATTCTCTGGGTGGTCCTTCACAAGCTCCTGGGCCTCATTACGTAGGAAATCCAACTTATCTTGGATGGCAGCAAGGTCTCTTTCCATGCCAAAGAGCTTTCTCTGAATGGTAATGACTGCAGCCAGGTCATTCCCAAGGTCCTGTGTTGACTCAATAACCCGTGTCTTCTCTTTTATCCATGATTCCGTCTCATCACATTCAAGATCATAGTTATGTAGGCTGAGGGCTGAATCTACTTTGTGTTTCTTATCCTCTACCATTGCTTTAAAAGCTTCCCATCTATGAGAAGAGATAAAAAGGAAAGTTCCAAAGGAACATTACAGAGTATTTTTCATTAGAACTGGCTTTCACATCCAGGATTATAACTCTTACCTTCTATTGAGACGAGTTTGACAGTCTTTCACTTGTTTTGTTTGTGGATGTCTGCTGTCTTCGAGTTGTTTGGCTGCTTTATTTACGTTATCAACCCGAGCCTGCATATTACCCATTTCCTGAGCAAGAATGCTTAGCCTGCAAACAAACATTTTATAACAGTGGCATAAATTGGAATAGTTTCCCAGTATATGAAACACACTTACAGTACTGTCTCTGGGTTCATAAAACTAATAGCAATACCTGTTTTGTACAACTTCTAGATCTTCCAAGTTCTCTGGTGTCTCCAGCCCAACCAGCCATGTCTCCTTCTGGCCCATCCAGAGCTCACAAGCATCTGTCTCACTGAATATTGTGTAAAGAGCCATGGTGTCATCCAGCTTCTTCTGCCTCAGGTCTGAGAGGGTCAAAAGCTCAATATACATATCCCGGATGTCATTCAGACGCCCCTGGATGTCTGGTGTGTTCCTTAATTCCTCAGGAAGTGCATTGGCCTGTTTGGATAGAGCGTCAATGGTGGCTCCGTTCTTAGCGGCTTCATCTCTCAAGTCACGGTGTTTCTTGAGCAGTCGCTGTGTAGTGTACTCATCATGCCCAACGTCATCACTGCTCATCTGCCGCATAGCATCAACTAGCCAGGCTTTGAGGTCATCAGCATCACCCTGAAACTGGAAGAAGCGTTGGGTGTCTTGCAGATTCTGTTTACGGAAGGCGGCCAGTTCCTCCAGCTGCTGCCACTGATTTTGCACATCATCCATGCGCTGCTGCACTTTGGGGGAGCCCAAGTGCTTGGCCTGAATCATGCTCTCTCCCTCGTCCATCACCTGCTTCAAGTTGTCCTGTCTGGCAGCAAGCTCATCCTCAAAGACACTGTGTTTGCTCTGCAGTACCAGCACACTGGTCAGGTCCTTACCATAGTCAAGAGAGGAGAAGATGTGCTCCTTTTCCCGAATCCAGCTCTCCAACTCTGCAGTTTCCCATAAAAAGTTCCAAAGTCGTCGCGACTGCTCAAGTCGGGCTTTCCTCTGAGCTGCCAGAGCACACAACTCCTGGTAGCACAGGCAATGCAGCATTAACCTTAGCATCTTACCTTGTTGATATCAGACACCAGTGCACCCTCTTTAGGTGTGTAGACTTTCTGATTGTTGGCCCTCATTCTGCTCTGGATGGTAAACAGCAGTACTTCCAAGTTGCCTTTCTCCTGGAATCTGAAGAGTTAGAGTTAAAAAGTTGGTTGCTTAGCAGTTGGTTGCTTACTACAAAAAAGAGACATTTGTTCATAAATAGCCTGAATTACTTAGGTGGTTTTTCCACAGTACGGTAAGAGTTGAAAGCCTGAAATTGCTGTTGGACGCCTGTAAGGGAGTTAGCAAGCTTGCGGTTGTTCAGCACAATAATGGTTTGCTCAATCCATGTTAGCAGGTCTGATGACAATGTCTCATACTTCTCAATCATCTTCTCTGTTTCAAGGGCCTGGTCTAGCACCTGTAGAATATGAGTATAGGTCAATTAAAATGTCCTCTTGCATTAAACACATAAAATTCACATGGGAGCGGACTAGCTCAAATTTTGCACCTTGCCAACTCGCTTGCCCTCAACTGCCAAAGCTTTCATCTTGGAGAAGTAGTGGTAAAATGCAACAACGTATGTGATTATGGACTTCTCATCTGGGTTCTCAGTGAATACATCTGCCAACAATACAATATAAAGATGTATTCTCTATAGGATGGAGGATAATTATTATATGTTTGGCTTAATAGTCAGCAGGGGTTACTTGCCTTCTGGGTCCAGGAGCTTGGTGACACCAAGCTTTTTTTCAGCTACATTAAAGGCCTGCTGAAGGTTGTGAGTAGGATTGGACCTCCTTAGATTGCCATAGTCCACCAGATCTGGCCTGATAGAGTGAAATGGAGAGGTTATTTCATTTACATAAATTTTTTATTGATAGGATAGTATGAAGAGGAACAGGATCAGTTTCATTTCTCAGTGGTTGCTAGAGATTCTAAGAAATCTAATCTAAATTCTTAGGGAAATCTAGGAAATATGAGATGGTCTAGAAAAGGTCTCTCTCCATTTAATCTCAGTGGTGTCTAGAAGAGACAATTGTTATCCATATGAACACATCTGCTCAGTGTATCAATGCATGTCTCCTAACCACTAAACAATATCCCCACAAGCTATCTTTTGTCTTAATATTTACATTTTATTTTATTTTTTATTATTATTAATTATTTATATTTATCACCTGTGTTTGTGAATGAGAGCGTTGAAAGCCATGCCATCTTTCCAGCTTGTGGTGAAATTGGTGATGTTTACATTGGGGTACCTGCACAGACAAAACGACATAAGACAAATCTGCAACCACAGATTTCTCATAAAAATAGAGGATTTGCTGTCAGCTTCATTACTATTGAAGTATGACAACTGTTGTCCTACCCTGCAGTCTTCATCTGGCACCAGAGGAGAAGTGCATCTTTGGCCGAGCGGGTCTCTTGCCGGCCTGTCTGGTCAGCTTGTCCTGTCTCTACTATAATGTCTTGAATCTGTATAAGGAAAAAAAATTACATAAACTGAAATAAATCCCACATGTGCATTTAAACTATATTCATACCTCTTTCTGGAACTCTTATTGTATTTCTGTTAGCTAGACATTCCTTTTGATTTTAAGCATTTATAAGCAGTAAACAGGCCCGGACTGGCCATCGGGAACACCGGGCGAATTCCCGGTGGCCTGGCGGCTGATTTGCCCCGCTGCCCTGTTTTTTTTTTTTTAGTTATTATTTTTATTAATATTTTATATTTTTGTCTTCTCAATGTACCAAAGTGATCATTTCCGATTTTGTCATACGATAATAAATCGATAATAAATCATAAATCGGTTAGTCTTGACTGGCAGCGCTGCACTATACAAATCGGCTCACGTCTGTTCCGCGCTTCAAACGACGGTTTCAAACAGAGTCGATGCGTGGGCCTCGATGAAGGAGAGGAAGCGACCAGAAGAAGCAGCGAAATGTAGCAAAAATGCCTGTTCAGGGCTTTAGGTGCAGGTCAGTTTCATCTGTAAATATGCTAAAGAGTTTTGTCTTTATTAACCTAGTTGAGTATTAAACTGCTAGCACCTGTTAGGCTATCAGGGGCACCCTATTTTTAACATCATTCAGAATACTGTTCTAAAGGACATCATTATCGATTGGAAAGTTACATTAATAAATTTAGCAGACAGATATTCTCATGGATTTATTGTATAGGAAGGGAGGGAGCTTGAGCAGACGGCAACACAAAAATATCACAGCCTAATAATGCAATAGTGTGTTCAGTATTAGGATTTTTCAAAAAAGATATTGTACTGATTTTGACTTTTAGGCACTTTAGAAAATTGTTTTGATATATTTGTATGAAATATAGGTTTGTTAAATATTGGGTATTTAAGTCATTTTAAGATAAATAACATTTTGTGATAACAAATTGCAATGAGGTGGGCGTTTTGCAACAAGATGGACACAGTTCTGTTCATAACAGTAGACCTGCTGGTCAAGAAGTGACAGGTACAATAAAAAAAGGAGAGACAGAGATATCGGGGAAAATTAAGAAAAGTAAAATGGGAAGTGAAGGTGCAGTTCAACCTTTCATTATTTTTCACGGCCCCAGACCAAGGATTTAGACCTTCTTATGTGATGGCCATTTAAATAATAGGGTTAGCTGTGGTTTCAGAATTTGTAGTGGGTCAATAGGCTATATACAGAAAAAAAGAGGCCAAAAAGGTACCTTTTGGGGTACAACAGCTTGTCACTGGAGCAGTACCCTTAAAAAAGACATATTTTTGCATTTTACCCCTAATAGGTAAATATTAGTACCTTATGTGTACAAATTACTATAAGGTACTACTATGTACCTATTAGGGGAAAAAAGGTACAAAAATGTTATTTTAAGGGTACTGCTCCAGTGACAAACTGTTGTACCCCAAAAGGTACCAGTTTGGCCTCTTTTTTTTCTGTGTGGCCTGGATGACTGTGAGATTTCCCGGCCTGAAATTGCGTCCCAGTCCGGCCCTGGCAGTAAATTCTCTTATCGGTTGACATTTCATGTACTCTAAATCTCACATTAATTAGAAGAGCTACTGTAAGTTGCCCTTGAGCATCCATTCTTGGATATGCAGAGGCATTGTTACTTTATTTAGATTCTGACTTTTTATGTCTTAATAGTTTGCACATCGCAGTGGGAAGCAGACAGAATAAAGAGCAGTCAACAATTCCCATTCCGGTCTTTTTCCTTTCATTTTTGAGGGTCTGAATTATGTAGCAGACTACAGTGTTTGAACTAGCTGGGCTAAAAATATCCAGCTATCAAAATGAGAGATGTAAAAATAAATAAAAGCTTTTCCAATCAGCCAAATAAATGTTAGCTTTTCTTATCAGGCAAAGACACAATACAAAAACTTTGCTGTAGGTCCACTGTAATATCAGAAGGTTTGTTCTGTGTTTTATAGCCTGAAAATGTTTTATTTTAGTTTTTAATATCTAAACTTTTCTTATTCCTTATTGTTTGGTTTAAATTATACTTAGAGGCACAGAATTAATAGATTGGTCAGAAAAGTATAGAATAATGGGCTGACCTGGAAACGAAGAATGATGGTCCAGATAAGGCCTAGGATGAGCCGATGGTTCCCATCTACAATATCATGTGATCCCATGTTCTCTAAGTGCACCCTCTGTTCCTTTAGAAACTGTAAAGCTTTGTCCACATTCTCAAGACAGTGGATGCGCATTCGGCCCTTGGTTGGCTTGGGCTGAATGGTGGAAAAAGATGTAGAGTCAAAGATATTAGTGGAATGACTTCAGTAAATGACAATTAATTCTCGTATCATGGTGTGGACAAATCTAGGCTTGACACTGTTACACATTCAACACCTTACACTCACCAGTCTCTCCCCTGACAGAACCTCCAGTAGTTTGATGAGCATTCTCCCATCCCGAAGGTCTAGATAGAGATCTGAGATTCGGCAGCTGACTCTGGCTAATATTGAATTCACCCATTTTGTGAAGGTCTTCTTCTGGACAGCCTCCCGCTCATCTAGTTTGGACAGCAAGGGAAAAACATTCAGCTACTCTGATGTGGCCTAGTAGATTCACATCTGATTATTTATTTGCATGAAAAATAATGTAAATCTCAGAAATATATAAGAAACAAAAGAATAAAATAAAAAATATATTATGCATAAATAAATAGGCCTATTTGTAGGACCAATAAGATTTTTCTTTTTTTTTGCACAGTGAAACTTTTATGACAATAAGCATTTCCATTTTCATATCAGCTTAAATTAAATTCAGTACAATAAATACTGTCATGATATTTACTCAGAATTGTGCAATAATGTTCAAATGTTTTTCAAATGTCAAAAAAATCCATTACTGTTGATGTGTGTAATTGTGAATGTGCTCAACTGTACTGAAAATAATGTCACAATGCATAAAATCTTAATGGCCATAAAAATAGGCTTCATTTTTATTTCTTGAGTTTTCTTGAGATTCACCCATTTAGATAGAGACAAGACATACATGGAATACATTATGTAGTAAAATATTTACAGTAAACATAAGTGTAGATTGCGAAAATCCCCTAAAGCATATTTTTTAACTCGCACTCAAACCTTCAAAACCCTCTTTTTAAAATCCCAAAAAGACAGCTTATATTGTCACAACACTACAGTGATTATATTATATAATATATGTATGTGTATTCTTCATAGTGTATATTTATGTATGTCCATGTGTTTTTCCTCAGCAAGTTTTCTGCAGCACCACGTTTATTTAAGTTTCTACCACAAAAAGAACAAACTTGTGCATTCTTAATGATGCGCTTAATAAATGATTCAGATCCTACGGCTGCAGGAAACTGGAAAGATGGAGGAATGGAAATGACAAAAAGAGAGAGGTAAAAAAAAACAGTGAGAGAAGGGAGAAAAAGACGTTATAAAACTGGGGGATTAATAAAGTTGTTAACTAACTACCTAAAACATTAGAATGTGAAGTGGGTGGAGAATGTATGCATGCTTTTGTCAGTCCTGTGTTCAGTAGGAGTGGGAATCTTTAGTCACCTCACGATCCGATTCCGATTCTGGGAGTCACGATCCAATTCCAGAACGATCCTTGATCTACTTTTTTCCCCCTTATTAATTAGTTTACCGACTTGAGAATCTTAAAATCCTTACATTTACATATCCTTACATAAGTAATTAACAGGGTTCCCACGCTTCTTGAAAGTACTTGAATTTCAGACATGGATTCAAGGCCTGGAAAGTACTTGAAAACAAACATAGGTCCTTGAAAGTGGAACGACTGACCAAAACAGTAAGCGGCGCTCCTTCTCCCGTGTTTTATTTTCGTTTTCGAACAGTCTTTTGGTTTTCCTTTTCCTCCCCTGTTCGTCTCCGCGGTACAAAGACCGCCCAGCTGTTAAGCGTGCCGGCCGCGCCGTTGTCATGCCCGCCAGCCGGGGCTTTCTCCAGCCC
>NW_015558579.1:2216332-2216658 GCF_001515605.1 Sinocyclocheilus anshuiensis | reverse complement strand
GCTCCCGATCCCCAGTTCAGCCCAGGAAGGGCTCCCGATCCCCGGTTCCGCCCAGGAAGGGCTCCCGATCCCCCATCGAGCCTAGAAAGGGCTCCCGATCCCCAGTTCTGCCCAGGAAGGGCTCCGGATCCCCCGCAGAGCCTAGGAAGGGCTCCCGATCCCCAGTTCAGCCCAGGAGGGGCTCCCGATCCCCAGTTCCGCCCAGGCGGGGCTCCTGATCCCCAGTTAAGCCCAGGGAGGGTTACAGCTCCACAAGTAAGCCCAGGGTAAGCCCAGGGAGGGTTACAGCTCCACAAGTAATCCCAGGGAGGGCTCCATTCCCCTGT
>NW_015558579.1:2194259-2215223 GCF_001515605.1 Sinocyclocheilus anshuiensis | reverse complement strand
AAAAACACTGCTCTTAAACTGAGTGTGTGACGGGTATGGCTGTGGAATGGGGTTTGGCTGAGGAAAAATTCAGTCAGAATATTTTTTGTGCTTTAACCCCATAATTTTCGCACATCAGGGAGCCGTATCAATATGCGGGGTATTGAAATCGCATTTGAATAAGCGCTTGCTGTTCAATTTCACTTTCGATTTTGCGATATAGCGGCACAAAGGGAGAAGGGAGCACATCTTACAGTGTGTGCATAATTATTAGGCACGTTGATATTCTGATCATATCAAGCACATTTCAATCTTAATAACTACTATTATTTTTGTATTTAATCATTTAGAAGTGATATATAATTGTACATGAAGGCTGGAAATAAAAAACTCCTTATTAAAGTGTGCAGAATTATTAGGCAGGTTTTCTTTTACAGATGAAATGAGCCAAAAAAGAGATTTAACTCTGACTGAGAAGTCAAAAATGATTAAATCCCCATGAGAAATATTAAAAACGAATGCAATACAGAAATGTCAAAGTTAAGGCATGACCATTGGTCAGCAAAATGCTCACTGGGACAGTGGGGTCAGAAAAAAAAAACTGGTGAAGAAGAAAAGACAAACATTAACTTCAAAAGAATTAAGAATTAATGTGAAGAATTAGGTGTGAAACCATCGTACAGGGATATCCTGGACGAAAACCTTCTCCAGAGTGCTCAGGACCTCAGACTGGGCCGAAGGTTTACATTTACCATCCAACCTGACAGAACTGGAGAGGATCTGCAAGTTGGAATGGCAGAGGATCCCCAAATCCAGGTGTGAAAAACTTGTTGCATCTTTCCCAAAAAGACTCATGGCTGTATTAGATCAAAAGGGTGCTTCTACTAAATACTGAGCAAAGGGTCTGAATACTTAGGACCATGTGATATTTCAGTTTTTCTTTTTTAATAAATCTGCAAAAATGTCAACGATTCTGTGTTTTTCTGTCAATATGGGGTGCTGTGTGTACATTAATGAGAAAAAAAATTAACTTAAATGATTTTAGCAAATGGCTGCAATATAACAAAGAGTGAAAAATTTAAGGGGGTCTGAATACTTTCCGTACCCACTGTATGTCCACTGCATTCCAAACCACATAAATGATGACTTCGTAGAGCATTTGTAAGGAAAATACTGACGGGCGAGACCACACACTTCGTGTAACATCAAACAAAGCGCGCGTCTCTCACAGCACATCCGGTGCAATGAAGCCCACGAATGTCCTTGTAATTTGCTTCAACCTTTCCGAACTTTATAACAGATTATTTTACGGAACGGTTCGAGTGGTGTATGTGTGTGAGGAATTGGAAGCAAGCAGAATATGGGTGTTTCTAAAGCAAACTCAGCCTCATCGCGCATCTGGTTAAAAACTAAGCTCAGAATCGATTCTGAAATTCTCAGAATCGATCTGAGAAGGCGCCCCTTCTCCCCGTTTTCTTTTTCGTGTTTTGAAAGTCTTTTGTTTTCCTGTTTCTCCCCGCGGCCATGGAAATAGCCGCTTGGTTCTCCGCTCTAGCCCGCAGGAATCTCCCTTTCATTGAGTACACCCGGGAATTCTGCGGGCTCACCGCGGCAACGGCGTTGGACGATGCCACCATCAATTCTCTGTTTTGGATTGGGGCCAATTACTATAGCCCCGTGGACCTCCCAGACACCACAGGGCTAAGCTGGAGGGAAGGTATCCTCTGGTGTCTGGAGAGCGTCCGGCCCTGATCCAGAACCGCTCCTCCATCAAGTCCGCCGGCCGCTGCACTCTCAAGTCCGCCGGCTGCTCCTCAGTCAAGTCTGTCGGCCGCTCCTCTGTCAAGTCCGCTGGCCGCTCCATTGTCACGTTCGCCAGCCGCTCCATAGTCATTCCCACGTTCAGCCCAAGGAGGGCTCCAGTCCCCACGTCCAGCCCAAGGAGGGCTCCTATTCCGAAGTTAAGCCCAGAGAGGGTTCCTGTTCCCGAGTTAAGCCCAGAGAAGACTCCTGTTCCTAAGTCCGGCCCAGAGAGGGTCGCTGGTCCCGCGTCAGGCCCACGGAGGGCCTCAGGAGCCAAAATCTTCCCCAAGGATTTTTTGGGGGGTTATAGGGATCCAGCCGTAGAGGCCGGGCTGAGTACCAAGGCCACGGCCACGGAGGCCGCTCCGCCATGGGCCCCTGAGCTCCCTGTGTCGGCATGGCTCCCTGTACTGCATGCTCCGCTATGGCCCCCAGAGCTCCCTGCACCGCCATGGCTCCCTAGACTGCATGCTCCGCCATGGCCCCCTGAGCTCCCTGCTCCATCATGGCTTCCTGGACTGCCTGAGCCGCCATGGCGCCCTGAACTGCCTGATCCGCCATGGGTCCCGGAACGGGTACCGCTCTGGAGGCCTGCCATCCTGTGTAAGCCTGTCCTGAGGGGCCTCCAGAGCGCCCATCCCCCTCCCCATTGGACGTTGTGTGGCGCGTGGATCATAGACTGTAAAAAAAGATATATCTCTTTGGATTTGAGACTTTAGTCTTTGCAACTTTACAGATCTTCTTTATGCACCAAGAGCTTGTAACACTCCAAAGAGAAAGGAAAAATTTAAATGGCATCATATGACCCCTTTAATAGCAATTTAAAACTAAAATCAAAAGTTTGATTAATTCATCCATGAATATCACCAAGTCATAATGACTTTATAGGTCTAAACCATAGACTGTAAAAAAAGATGGATGACGCGTCTCCTATTCCTTCCACTATAGAAAAGTGAAGCCAAAGCATCTCAATATGGCCGCTGCCATCTTGAGTAAATGACGTCATTTGGAGCCCGAGTCTGCACAGTAGAGATTCGTTTGGAGCCAGAGTCTGCACAGTAGTGTCGTAAGGTGGAGCCGCGGTATCAAACTCCCGCCCAAACTCCCGCAGACCCGATCAACCGTAACGACACACCTGTAATGCCAAGCCAGCAGAGGGAGCCCTCGCCCGAGTACTGACCGTACTCCACTCCCTCTGCTTCCTCTGCTTTCACTTCCTGTTTGACTCTTATATAAACTGAGACCAGTCCATGTGCTGATCGCGAAGTATTGCCAGTTTATCTGCCTTACCAAGCGTTATTCTTCCTCTGTTCCTGATTGAATTCCTGTGTATGATTCTGCCTGACTTCTTGACTCACGGTATTTGTACTCTGCCCCTTTTGTTCTGACGCCTGATAGGACTGATGTTTATGTTTGGACTCATTGCCTGCCTCTCCACTATTGTCTCTGCTTCTGCCCTTGTGTATGACGAACGATCTGCTTGCTTCTCTGACTTTGACCCTCTGCCTGATTATCGACATCTGTTTAAAGCCTTGACCTTTAATAAACTTCCGCTCATGGATTCTAACCAAACTCCAGCGTCTCTGTTACAACACCCCGTTTTTATAGCATCAAATTACTAGCTAAAATCAAACTTATCACAAAAAACGAACATTTGAACATGTATCAGCGTGATAACAACTACCTTAAATGACCAAAACCATCTTTCGAAAAATTGTATTGGAAGTGTCATTTATTTTTTTATTTCGACTCAAGACCCATTAGTTTACATGGAGAGGGCGGGGTTTATGGCCTGTACTGCAGCCAGCCACCAGGGGGCGATCAAAGAGCCTGCAGCTTCACTTTTCAGGATGTGTGAGGCACACCCGGCGTGGATGCGCCTTCCGGGAGGGGTGAGTAATGTCAGTCCTGTGTTCCTATGTCTTGTGTTTTGTTCCCCATGTTCTCCCCATGACCTAGTTTCTCCCTCGTGTCAATTATGTTAATTGATTTCAGGTGTGTCCCAATTAGTTCCATGTTTCTTAAGCCCTGTGTTTTTCCATGTCCAGCGTATTGTACGTCTACCCCTTGTGCTACATGTGTGTTCCTGCCTGCTCTGTGTACCTCTTTATTTCGATGTATAAAGACTGTTGATGGTTAATCTCCGTCGTCTCCGCACTCCTTCGTATCCGACACAGTAGCAGCGAATCGTGACAGCTTTTAAGCCAATCTACATTACCTTCCCATTTATGCATAAACTACAGCTAAACTGTCTCAGACTTTACCCTCTTCTTGTCTCAGCCTTGAATCAGACTTAGCCTTCTCAGGTCTTGGACTAGACTTGGATTAGAATGAACTGATCTCAGATACGACACTGTTAAATTAACCTTAAGTTTTGCCATATTCTCTGAATGGGAAAACTATGGTATGAAAGCATGTCTCCTCCATCTGGATAACAAAGCAATGAATAAATAATGAATATTCAAATGTGTAATACATGATGTCTGAACTATTTTTGAGCATGTGCAGGAACAATCCTTCAGAGGTGTTGATTAGTGAGTGTTGAAATGTTAGTTCTGTATAACAGACATGAAAACACAATTCTGTAAAGCTGTTTAGAAAGGCATGGATTGCCAAATGGATTGTTGCTTTGGTCCCACCTTATATTAGGTGGCCTCAACTACTATGTACTTCCATTTAAATTAATCATTTGATACAATGAACTTATTGTATGTATACATGTTTTTACATTTTGTACTTATATTTAAAAAAAAAATACCTGCATGTAATTCCATCTGTAATTAATTTCTGTAATTATATTTATAATTACACTGTTGACCCACCCCTTACACCTTAACGCACCCTTAAACCTACCCATACCACCAAACCTGACCCTAACCTTACCCGTAATCCACCTCAATATGGGCATCCTATGACCCCTTTAAAGTTAATGTTTTCATGCAGCTATATTTCCAAGTATATCATCTACCACCCAGAGTTAGGAGGCCATGCTAACCAGGCAAACCTTGACTTATTGGGTTACACCAAAAAAAGAAGAAGTAATTTTTAAGGGTCAGGTCAGGAAGGAGAAGCTCTATAAAGCAACAACTGCACCGTTTCACTTTTTAAAGTGCAATTTACCATGTTCCTGCCAGAGTTAGGAAAGCTCCAGATGTGCTAAAGCATAATAAGAGAGCTAAGCTTGGCAACACTACATATTTCATGATCAAACTACTGCCAAATGATTCCTCTTCCTGTCAACACTTTGTACAGCAGGACTGTAGTCTAACCTCTACTAAATGATTCTCTCTCTCCATTAGAACAGCAGTGAGTCTAAATAGAATTTGTTTCACCAGGGTCCTGCTGATCTCTGATATTCTCTCAAGCTCACATGAAAGGTATGTGAAATATTCATATTGATGGATTTTCCCTGTACACAACAAGCCAGTGTTTTTCTCCCCCATAGTCAGCCTCCACTGGATGTGACCTGCAGTCTCACTAAACTGGACCTACAGGATTAGGTTCTTACCAACACAAAGTCACAAGTAACAGAGAGCTTTGTGACAGAAGGACACACACAAAGCAGTAGATTCAGATGCAATGCAAACGGTGCTTTCCCATGTATCACCTGCACCCATGAAGGAGGCGGTTTGGATTAGGGCTGTCAAAATGGCAGAAAAACTCCATTCGAATTTTGTACTTAAATATTATCAAAATTCGAATTATGTTAGAATTTAAAATGCGTAATTTCATTTAGGGTGAAGAAAAGCTTTTGGCTTCTCTCCTGAGGCCACAAGAGGGCACATCGAGCAAAATATTACTAATGCACGTTTATTCAAAGCATAAGATAACATGACTATCTGTGGGGAAAAAAGTGCATAATGTTTAAAATAATGTTTATAGACCAATTATAATTAATTAAGTTGCTTAAACAACTATAAACAAAAAGTTAAACTTGCAATAATTTTACATGGCTTTCTAAACATGCGGCTCTTTTGTGCGAGATGCGAGTGCAACGGTGAAAGATGTCCCTCTAGAAAATGCGCAAAATATGCATTCTGTGTAAACGGCTTGGTTTCAGTTTTTATGTAAACAAGATCTTCTCCTCATTGATGTTCTCTTTTTCTGCAATATTTTGAATGAACAACACAGCAGCGCCCCATCTAGTGGCTTTAACTGGATAGGCTAACAAAAACATTATAATGCAATGACACTTACATCGTCATCGCATCTCATGCGCCACTGATAAGGCTGCCTCCTTAATGCACACCTAAAATTTGAATGCAATGTTTTTGCATTCGAATGTGGATTTTTATTTGAAATTCGACGAATATTCGTAATTCGATTATTTATTTATTTTTTGACAGCCCTAGTTTGGATGATCTTTATGACGTTCTTGTTCTTAGATATGGCTTGAGTCCCTCCTTCAATATAAGTATGTATGATTTTTCACCCATTTTACAGTCTTTCAGAACAAAACTGCTCAGTTTTAGATAGAACTCATGTCTTAGGTACTTGCAACTATATTTCTCATGATTGCAACTTTATAGTCACCAACTATGACTATATTTCACAATTGCAACTTTAGATCTTATAGTGTGACTTCATATCTCACAGTGTTACTATATTTCTTATTGCAACCTTTACCCACAATTATTTAGTGTTTTGTTTATTCTAAAACGGGTTTCCATAAAACCCATACCACTAAGTATGAGCATGAGTATTAGTGATGCATGCCAAACACTATTAACTAGAGCAGTAAGTAGTATACAGAAAAAGTAGTATGCAAACTAGTCCATGTCAATTTGTCTTTACACTAACAAGGTTTAATCCCTTCTATGTATTCATACTATACATGTAAACATTTGTGATAGTTATAGAAAAAATAACTATGAACTACGCTCTTTCTGTTCCACAGCATTAAAAGAACACTCTCATCAGAGGGAAAGAGGAAGCTCCGTTTTATGCAAATTAACAGTGACAGTCAACTTCTCTCTAAAAATAAACAGAGCTGCCAGTAGAGAATAAGTGAGGTAGGAGACCTCGATGCTGAATACCCCAAATCAGAGAAAAGGAAATTTTTCTGTAAGAGGTAAGAATAGCTGAAGACAAAAAGTAGATTGTCTGCCGGTGTATCAATCACTTGGTAATTCAGCAAGAAAAAGATTGATGTGGTGGGAGGCAAGAAGTATTTTTCCACTGAATGGCCTTTTTATGAGTTTGCCATTAAATATTTAGAGGTAACGCAGTGAGCAATTAGGGCGTATATACAACATAAATAATGAAATTAATAAATACTGCACATAAAAAGACAAACCAGTTCCCACAGCACCCCGCAGAAAACAATCAAGCACACCACCTTAACGCCCTTCCCATTCTGGATCTCTACCTAATAACTCCCCTGTGGCGGGGTGGAGGGGTATGCCAGGAAAGACTGCCCCCCCCCTTTGAGGATGGGAGGGAAAAAAAACTCCAGCAGGACACTACCTTGCAGTTGTCTGAACCGCCCATCCAGGATGGAGTTGTTGAAGCAGATGTTAGAAGCGCTGTAGCTCAGCCAGCGTGCTCGTCTCATACTCCGGGATGGGGAAAGGGGGCAAGATGGTGAAGATCGTGGAGGCGAAGGCCGATGGCCCCTCGGGGTGCAGATGGAAGAGGATGATGAGGTTGAGGAGACTGAAGTAAGAGTCATGGGCGCTACTTTAGGTGCGATGCCCAGTAAAGTTCCGTTCCTCTCCGGCAGTTGCTCGGGTTCGCGAATGTGGAGACTTTTAGTTTTGCCCCCTCTGCTCTGGGCCCTGTAAACCGGTGGGGTGCTTCTGCTCCGACTGCCTGGTGCATTGGTCCGGGTCGGGACTTCTTTTACCGTGGTATATTGCCGGCTGCTGACTTCTCGCACGACTGGGGTAGGGCGGATCGCCATGGTGTCTCTGCTGGTCTTCAAGCTGAGTTTGACCTCCCTCAGCCGGGTCTGGCTCACGGGTACCGCGCGACACAAACAGGGGCTGCTCATCCTCACCACGCTAAATCAACACGCAAGGCTGGGAAAGAGCAAGACACCCTCCCTCCCTCCCTCTCTTTCTCCTTCCCGCCCTCACTCACTCCTCACTTAGCAGTGATGCTGTTGTGCCTCTCCCCGGCAGCACATGGAGTGGTTCTCCAGCACCCCAGCCATGCATATAATATGCCCCCGTTCCTGTTCACCCCACAACACACACACTCATCTAAAATGTCATCAAATGGCTGTACACGTGCTTGTGTGTGTTTTGATTTGTTACAAATACAATATGATGTCAGACTGTAAGTGCGTGCATAAGTGGTTTGGGCCCTGATGCAAATACAAACTACAAATGTATTAATGACTGTGTACTCAAAGTGTATTTAGTATACTCAGAGGGATGCATGTCTGTTCAGAAGCCGTAAATCAACGGTGAAGAATGGGAACCACTTCCCTCTCGCTCGCTCACCCTCCCTCACTTTTTAACTCTCTCTAATTGCATTACAGAATGAGCAGAGCACAGACGCACCGACAGAACACATCACACTCCCCCTGGCTCAGCAACATACACTTGGCTTAAAGAAGCAGGCCGAGTTTGAGTACACCATCGCTAATGCATTTCAAAACAGAAAGACCCCTAGCCTTAAATAATAAAAACATAACATATTCTCACAAAACTAAATGCACAACATACAAGTTTTAATTTATATAACATTACAGTATATTTTAGTTTACCATAACTGTTCACCAGTACACTTTAACCAAAGATAATATAACCATATTTCAAAGTAATTATGAAAATATAAAGATGTACTTCAATCCTACATAAGTGGAGAAAAAACACCTTAAAGTTCAGCTAGCTGCATTTAATATCAATTTAAACTATAGTACATTTTCATTTAATTGCAATTATCATGCAATCATATAATGATTCTTAAAATGCAAGTCAAAGGCTACTGTTCTTTTGAGAATCAAAAAAAGTAGCCTATATCAGGCAACAACAAAATGAACACCTGTGGCTCATGACAATATATTGAGGTCTTATGAAGTGAAACAATTGTTCTGTGAAAGAAACTGAACATTATTTACAACATTTTTACCTGTAATCCATAGCCTTAGGCAAATGGTCAAGAGAGATGTATGGTTTGCGAACAAATCATTAATTTGAACCGGTTCTTTTTGGTGAACTATTTGAACCAGTTTACCAAATTGGACTGAACTGCCTGAAACAGTTCAAGGCTTGAGTAGCACAGATTTACAAGTTGACGATTCACCAAGGACCATGGTTTCAGCAATAAATCTTCTTTACTGTTCTACTGAAGAGAAATCTTGGATGGCCTGAGGTTGAGTAAATTAACAACAAAATGTCATTTTTGGGTGAACTACTGTATCTCTTTAATTGTCAGAAAACTTTACATTCAGTTCACACTTGTATATTGATTCATGCCTTGTTTTTTAATCCATCCATCCATCCACCTATTCTCCAAACTGCTTGTCCTGCCTTTTGTAATGGTTGTGGGGAAAAGTACATACTGTACTTGCTCCTTTATGTAAAATGACCATCAAAATCTCATATCTCTAGAAGTATTTAGTGTAGATATGCACAGCTATAAAGCAATATTCTGTTACAGTAGATATTAATGATAAAATTTGCGAAAGGAGAAATGTCCCAAATTGGATGCAAGAATTCAGTACTCTGCATAGACTGTATAAAAACATGGACGTAGTGTCCGTGACGTCACCTGTAGATTTCCGAAGAGCGTTTTTGAATCTCAAAAGTGGGCGGAGGCGGCCGTCGCCATCCTGGCAGCGCGTCACCGCGCGTCACCCCCGGATAATCGAAAATGGGCAAAGAGGTGGGAGCAGGTTGGTGAAGCCACGCCCACCTAGCTCGACGGTGGTGACAGCAGCGGCAATCCACCTGTCACTCAAGTGGCCACGCCCTTAATTATGCAGAATTTTATGGCTTAATATAATTTAAACGGATGAGTTATAAAAAAATTCACCCCCCTCACAGTTGTCATGAAGCGCAAAATTAGCTATATAGACCAAAATCATTTTTTGAACCAGGCTGTAAACATGTTTTTTTCTGCTGTAAAGTTGGGCATTTTAACATGGGGAGTCTATGGGATTGACTCCCTTTTGCAGCCAGCCTCTAGCGGCCAGTTGATGAATTACAGTTTAAGTTACTTCCTTGTTGGCTTCACGAAAGAGAGGGAGACGTTGCCGCTTGGTACTCTGTTAATGCAGTAAAAGAGGTCTTTCCATGAGGCTTTGACTTGGGCCAATAAGCAACCTCCTAACAATGCCTCAGAAACCACTCAGAAAACCCGAGCAACCACACAGCATCGTGAAGCACCACTCACGTTTTCTTCTGAAAAAATTGTTAAAAAATCAAACAGTTTTCATAACTGTCCTATGTGGATTACCCAGTCCCTGGAAAGGGTCTTGTAAATCTGGTCATGAAATTGCTATTTAAAACTTGCTGTCTCTGAGAGCAGCAGACCCCACAGGTGTGCCAAAAATTACAAGCTCCTGCAACCATCCCGGAGATTTAAGCATTGGGCACAGACAGGCAGGGCAGCTGTCCAGCTCAGTCATACCGAGGCATGCTGGGTATGTGCAAACGATCCTGGCTGGTCAAGAGGGGCAAGAGAGGATAGGGTTCAGCTGCCTGTACGTCTGTATATGTATTTGCACATTTGTGGACTCTGTATATCCAAGCCAAAGCAACATGTGCTCAGTTTTATGTCACTTGAGACGACTCACCTGCAAGCGCTTTAATGCGCGAGCGCTCAAACAGTCTGGCCGAGCTGTTGTCGTTGTCGAGCTCTTCGTCAGACAGTTCGAAGCGGGTGTTGATGCGGCTGTACTGCTGAGCGATTTCAGCATTGTCAAAGTCTGTGGTGGAGGTCATAGTTGCCATCGAGATGAAGAGAAATGAGAGGGACCAAACACCTCAGCGTGCCACACGAAGACAAGACAGTGGAATGCCAGAGATGGTTGACCTGAAAGGTGAATGAGATGGAGGAGGAGTTTAAGCGCACATTTATCTTTTTCAGATTTTGCACTGAAGTGACCATTATACATTTTGAAATTTCGGTTTGCACCACACTGTATTTAGATACTTGTACCTAAGGGACTGTTCACACAAAAAATACAAAACATGGGCAGTGGGGGAAAAAAAGGCAACCTGAGGCAACTTGAGAAGTCTGTTTTTAAAACACTTTGTCATGTGCAAGAAACTGGAAAAGACGCAACTGCAATAGTCCAACATAATCATCTAGCGCATGTTTAAATAGAAAAACATTGAAGTACAAGAACGCAAAAATGTGATCTGTGTGAACAACCCCTTTATGTGTCCCACATACCATGATTATATAAGCCTATTTATATACAGTGGTGGCCAAAATTATTAGAACACTAGTATTTTCACCAGCTAAAAAATGATTTAAGTCAGTTATTCTAGTTTTTGCTGTAGTCTGTCAGTAGGAAATATCAGTGTAAATTTCCAAACATTCATTTTGCCATTAATTGTAATAATCCAGTGAGATTTTTGTTTGCACGAAGAGTCTGATAACAGCCAGTGCTCCACACAGAGATCTGGTCTCTTCATCATCCAGTCTGTCTGGAATGACATGAAGAAACAGAACAAACTGAGACAGACTAAATCCAGAAGAACTGTGGCAATGTCTCCAAGATGCGTCAAGCAACCTACCTGCAAAGCTACAGTACTGTTAAAAGTTTTAGGCACTTGTGTAAAAAATGCTGTAAAATGAGGATGCTGCCAAGAATAATGTCATAAATAGATTTGCTTTATCAATCAACTTCTATTTACTAAATTAAATCAACATTTGGTGTGACCATCCTTTGCGTTTAAAGCAGCTTTTGCCCTAGATGCACTTGTGCATAGTTTTTCAGGTAGCTTTGCAGGTAGGTCTTTGTGCAAACAAAAATCTCACTGGATTATTACAATTAATGGCAAAATGAATGTTTGGAAATGTAAACTGATATTTCCTACTGACACTACAGCAAAAGATGGAAATAACTGACTTAAAACCATTTTTTGGCTGGTGAAACTACTAGTGTTCTAATAATTTTGGCCACCACTGAACAGTGGGGAACACACAGTAACTATAATTGAAAAATAGAATAAATAAGTTTTACAAATAATAAAGAATCTGCATTCGTGCTTACATCGAAGCACAATATGCTCTTTGGAACATTTTTAAATTGTGCTGGATAACATGATCATCGGGTATTGTTCATTTCAGCTCAAGAGCTGCTGCAAATAAAAAGGGAAAAAAGAGAGACGAGCTCATGAGAAATTATTCAATTTAATTAAATGAATTAAATTAAAATTAATTTTTTCACTCACATTTATATTGATAATATAACTTGTAATGAAAAAATGGTTATATGTCTGAAGCATGACTAGTAGAATAATTTATGAAAGTAGATGATAATTTAAGACACTACAGAGGACATGTGCAAATTTGTAGTGGTACTTATGCCAAAAACTGACTCTTGCAGTTGCCCATCCTCCTATCATTACCTGCCCCTCTGCTTGTTCCTGTCTATAAGTAATAAATAAATAATTAATACAATTAATAAATGTATACCTGTTTTCCTTATAGAATGTTTCTCTACACCCTCAAGATTCCAAAGGCCGCCATTTTCAGCACATGTCCTCTAACCGTCACTCTTAACGAGGGTGTGTATTTGCGTGTGCTACTGTGGAATGGCGGGTGAAGGTTAGCCGCTAAGATAGTTCTATCTTTGTGAGGCATGTTGCTCATGTGTAGTCTTATCACCCTAAATGGGGGGGGGGGCTGGGCAACCCCTCTGGGTTAAAGAATGTGAAGAGCACCCTTCACAAATTTTCCTACTTCGTCACGCGCTACGTGATCAGATATTTGCTTGCGTGTTTTGTCTCAGTCAGATAATTAGGGGGGGAAATCCTTGCTAAACATTAGCAGTGAACTTCTTGAGATAATCCAAAGCTTCTGCTCTAGTTGGCTCCAAATATTTAGGCCATTGAAAAGCACTGGACCAAATGAATTTCACCTACTATTTGTAGTGGGTCATCAGGGTTAGTGTACTGTAACAATGCCAGGCGTCAGCTGTGCAATATACAAAATGAAAATGAATGACACAATCAACATCTGGCTCAAGAACTGAAGGAAGGGGAGAATCTAACAGATGTCAGAAAGAGTGGTGATGGTGGTTTTCACTCTTTTTTTTTCTCTCTCTCTCTCTGTATCAGGCCAGCGCAGAGGGGGTGTTATCAAAGAACTATTCTCCACCCACAAGCGGGAAACCTGTTATCACAAGAGGCACAACTTTGCTGCTCTCTCTGCTTATGGTGTCTCTGTCTCTGTAATATGCTCACGTGCACACATACAGTTTATGACGAAGTATGTGCTATCTCAACCGAAAAAGAGGTACAGTAGGGACTGCTTTGAAAAAATTATTCACCTAAAAAAGAAAATCATAATGTCATTCCAAACCTGTGTGACGTTCTTTCTTCTATAGAACACAAAAGAAGAAAGTTTGAAGAATATTGATGCTGCTCTTTTCCATACAATGTAAATATACAGTAACCAAGCTGTCAAACTCCCAAAATGACAAGTAGTCCTTAATAAGTCCTTATGATTTGTTTTCTCAAGCCATATGATAGCTTTGTGAGTAACAGACTCGCAGACTTTTTTGTTCCCTGAAAATCATACTTTCTGAAAATCAAAATCTCATTTGCAGTTGGGCATACTTTATTTTTTACATTTTTGTGTGAACTATTTAAATGTTTATAAATCTACAAATGCTAGATTATTAAATCTGAACATTTCTAGGATATTAAAATTACATTATAGCCTATTTGGTAGTAACTGTATTGTTCACAGTAATAACAGTAGCACAGTAGTGTTCCTCTGGCTCAGTGGTAGAGCATTGCGTTAGCAGCGCAAAAGGTCATGGGTTCAATTCCCAGGGAACACATACTGGTAAAAAATGTATAGCCTGAATGCAGGAGCAAAAATGTAAAGCGTCTGCTAAATGTAAACTAAAATAAAAACTGTAACTGTTTTTAAGAGCTGTATCTCTAGCTAATAATATCTATCACAGCCGTGATAATGTCAGTGTGTTTACTCTCAAATTCTGCAACCGAAGCTGAGAGGGCAGCTATCAACTGTCCAGGAAGCTGACACAGCGGGTTATTTCTCACATGTGTGAGAGGAGAGGCCACACTTAGGTGTGGTATGAATCATGACGCACTGTGTGTGCCACGTTACTGTAGGAACAGCTGGAGCCTGGCACTATGGCACTAGAGTATTATTCTGTGTTTAAAGTAAATTGTGGGTATAAACACCACCTTGAAGAAATACGTTTACCCTGAAACTGAAATTCTGTCATTAGTTATTCACACTCATGTCTACCAAACCCACGTGACTTTCTTTCTTCTGTAAAACACAAAAATAGATGTTTCAAGGAATGTTCACGCTGCTCCTTTCCGTGCAATGAAAACAAAAAAAGGCTGACATAATTTTAATGCTTGAATAAACTGTTCTGTTAACGATGCAGTAAGTTCAGTTCAGGCAAGCAGAGCATACAATTAACAGACAGAATAACGCAAACTATTCCTGGAATGAACTTTATGGTCATATTATGAAGTTCTGGGCAGTAAGTAATGGTGCTCACACCACAGCGGTTCTCCCTATAAGGTGAGCTTGAAACAGCTCACAGAATTGTATTATTTCAAAGGCTTAGTGACAGCTGTTTTTCTTTTACTAATGCTGTGAAATAGCTTTCTTCTGTTTATTCAATGAGAAACAGAGACCAGCCGAATGTGTTTTGATCCTCTGTTGGAAAGTCCAGCTGATAGCTGTAGCTGTTGGAACATGGTGGCTAGTTTCTAGATGCCCAAACTGGTCTATGTTCCAAAATCCAGATTGACTGCCTTAAACATATAACCAGCTGGATTGTTTCTGGTCCAATGTGGTCCACCAGTTGCTCGCAGAGTCAAATTAATGATCATATAGAAGAAAGATGAGAGATGATAGTTATCAAATTAAGAGAGTTTAACTCATATTTCTCAAGTTCTCATAGTGAAAAGCAGATCATTACTGTATGTAGGAAAATTAACAGTTCTTATTTGCATTGGTTTGTATCCAGTATGTTTCCTCCAGCGGCTTTTTATCTGTACTGATCACACAGTGTTCAGTGCTCAACAGGTTGCTGCACTTCTCATAAGAGTGCAATACTTTTACGAAAAGAACAATAGGCTAATTAAACGTGTCACTGCGATATTAACCATTCTATTCAGAGAGAGAGAGAGAGATATATATATATATATAATGTGATTAAAACAAAACCAGAAACAAATTGTTCTGATACATATAATATCAAATGACATTGGGAACCCCAAACTGAAGACAGGCCCTCTGTTTGTTTCAAATGTAACAGTAAACTTACCTATACAACTGAAAAACAGTCCTGGAGAATGACACACTTCTTTGTCGATGTCTTTAGAATAAAGTCCGTTATTTGAAGGGCAATAATAATCCCATGAGAGGCGCTGAGGTCTAGGTCACGGTGGGGGAGAGCTGCAGCAGGGGCAGGGAGTGCGCAGGGTCGCTCATTCTCCTCAGCCGCTGTTTGACCCACCCAAAGTGTTAAAAATAAAGCAGACCAGCGGAGCGGAGAGGAGAGGAGGCGCATTCCTGTCAAGAGTCACTGACTTTAAATGGCGTTCCCCACCCTTCCACTGCCCGCCTCTAATATCACAAGCCCTGCATAAAAAAAAACAACAACAATGATTTACAATTCGCTACTAATCGATAGGGAGTTGTGCCAGTACGGAAAGACACGTTGTTATTTTACACGTTAAATATGCACGTGCTCTAACAAGTCTCAGTTAGCTTAATGCAGTACACATAGCAAGGTTTTGTTTTAAATCATATAATAAAAAGAAAACAGAAAAAGAATAGAGCAAGCTAGTGTTAAGAGGCCTTTTTTGCTTTTGTTAATTGTATAATAAATAAAAAGAAAACAAATAGATTGAATACAAAAAGATTAGAGAAGCAAGTGTTAGTTTTTGTTTTTTTTTACTTTATTTGATAACATTTATTACAATTATTTTGCTACAAGTTACTGTATTGCTTTAATCTAGCTATATTTGTTATATAATCTATCATTTATAGTTTTATATGTACACTTTCCAATGCAAAATAACCCTGGGTTGGTGATGTTGTCACAGATGTACTGATCCTTTTTATTTCAAGTAAGGAATTAAAGAAATAAAGAGTTTAAAGGGATTTAAATGAGTAAAGAAAAAGAAAAATATAAAAAATATATATATATTTGCAAATAATATTTTTATTTCAATAAAGGAATGTGTCATTTTAATAAATCACAACTACACAAGTTAAAGCCACATGTTTTACCTTGTTCAAGTTTTAATAATCTTTTTCTTGAATTTACTTAAAAGGCTTTCAGGAAACCATGCAAAGCCTTGCTTAGGACATACTAGCAACGTGTTAAAAAATGCTAGCAAGATGCTAAAATGTGTTAGAAACATGCTAGCAGTCTTTTAAAACATTTTCTGGACATGTTAAAACCTTATCTGAATTATGTCAGAAATATAATTTACTAAACTGATGGTTCCTTTTAAGTGTAATGAGGTCACATGGGGTCTGAAGCGGTCTAATATGGCCTGGTTGAAATTTCATTTTTATTTTTGTTTTCATCTGACTTTCTTTCTGTCTACCTGACAACAAAACATTTAAACATCTAGCTTTGTAAAAGCCAACATCAAAGTTTGTCATCATACTGCATCTACTTGGGAATTAACAATACTACGAACAACTGTATTCTCTTATAGTGTTAACACATTACGTAATGACTACAAATACATTATAGGCACCTGTTTACCTTTTTTTTGCCTTATTCAGTGTTATTGGCCTTATTTTTTGAATATGACAGTAGAGACAGACAGGACAGTGGGGGAAAGGGGGAATGGGATCAGGAAATGACTCTCAGCTCAGACAGCCAACAGCTCTGATGTGATTAGGCCATCAGTCCTGTAATAAAGAATAAAGAGACACCACAATTATTACATGTTTAGATTAATTTGAATGCTAAAATTATACTTACCCGATCACTCACCTCACCTGTTTACCTTTTTTCTTTCTTTTTTTTTTGGCCTTATTTGTTGGGATAGGACAGTAGCGACAGACAGGTAAATGGGGGAATGAGGGGGATTGTGTTCAGGAAAAGACTCAGGCCAGAATCAAACCCAAGTCCCCGACAGCCAACAACTCTGATGTGATTAGGCCTTCAGTCCTGTAGTAACAATCAAACAGACACCACAATTAATACATATTTCTGTTTATTGGAATGCTAAAATTATACTTACCTGATCACTCACCGCACCTGTTTACCATTTTTTGGGCTTGTTGTTTGGATCTAATTTATGTTTAACAGTTACATCAGATCACCACCAGAGGTCAGCATCGCACCACTAATGGCCTGAGAAATCATCATCTTTTGGGCTTACTGCTTCGTTCAAGTAACCAAGTTATTCACGCTACTGTTCACGGTCAAGTATTTAAGATTAAAAATCCAGACAGATCTGAACAACTTAACTTACTTACACTTATAAATGTAGTTTAGTGATTTCATACCAGCAAATATCCTGTTGAGGCCAGTCTTTAAATCCACTTGTTAATGGGATTCCCAAATTTAAAAAATACTGAATATACAGAATTACAGATAAACAAACTATAAACTAATAATAAAAAAATAATAAAGTATACATTTACGTAAAGTAAAAATAGTCTTTTACAAATAGCCTATTGTCGGTTGGAGAATTACGGTCAGTCACCTCGGAGCTGCAAACTCTGTTGATGTAGAACGCGCTCTGGCTCAGATGATCGTCATGGTAACGGCGGTACATAATAATGTCGTTTAGAATCACACCGAGTAACGTGTCTTAAATGTTTTATAGAACCTCAGTACAAAAATATTAAATGTTTTTGTACAAATATAATTCCAATTTTGATCATATACTTCACATTTGTTCTCTCATCTCACATTTCTGCATCTCGTGTGTGTGTGTGTGTGTGTGTGTGTGTGTATGTGTGTGTATATACATTATGTAAATAACATATGAACTGTAATATGTTTTGTATATAAAATATTAAGTATATATATATATATATATATACTTAATATTTTATATACAAAACATATTATATTACAGTTCATATGTTATTTACATCAAGTAATTTAAACATGTATGCTAGACACTTTCCCTTACAAATTAATTTGGTCCCCCACGTGGTCATGGCCTTGCACTTAAAAAACCAAGTGAGATACTTGTAAATACTAAAATAAAGACTGAAAACAAGAAACATGAAAAATGCCAAATGTATTTAATAAAAATATGGTCTGGTTCATAAATTAAAAGTCATTAAGAGTTTGGAAGCTCTTCCACAGAAACATAAAAAACAGCAAAAATGAAGAGAACATTTTAAAACATAAATGATGAATTATTTTACATTTAGATAATAGATTGCATATTATAGAAGGCATTTACAGTATATTAAAACAATGTGATATAAGTAAAAAAAGAAATATCCTTCATTTATATAGTATACTTTTTGTTTCAGGGGGAACAAGGTTTTACAGATCAGCTAAGTTACAAATAAAACCACTGGTCTTGTATCATTCTACAGTGCTTGAGCAAAGGCCCTCTTGATCACTATGTTAAAATGTAATGGCTTTAAAAGAAAATAACATTTTAAATATTGATACTGAAAATATCAATATCAACAATAGCACTGCAGTCAATAACAGTTTTATGACAATCTATCCCATTTCAGCCAATATAGAACTTGTCATAAATTGTGTAAGCAGTTACACAGAAACTGCACAAAAATTTGCACAAACAAAAATGAAAATGACTGAAAAACTATAATACCAGCAAACAACCCTTTAAAAAAAAGAAAGGAACTGGACATATTTATGAAAGGCACTGTACTGCATATTACAGAGTAAAGTTTAAAAAGTCTCTACAGCTGATGTCAAGTTCAAGTTTTACTTACTAGTTATTTCTGATAGTAGCTTAAGACAATGCTATGCATTAAAAGAATACTGTAATGCAGTTGATTGTTTTTACATGAATATCCTTCCTTACAAATAACAGAGCTATGTATAGTTTAGTCTATATCAAATGATAATCAAGTGGTAACTATATACATGCATGAAAAAAATAGCTTTGGGATTTTACTTATAATCTTTTTACAATAATGAATACTTTGGCACATGGGGGCAAAGTTATCTAATAACAACAATAAAGACAACATAAAATAAGGCAAGATAATGTGTTACACAATATAATCATACCATCAGTGCTATGTGAAAAAGAATCAAGTAAAGAGCAAAAACATGAGGTGCAAATCTTAGCAAAAACCTTCAGGGGTTTAGTGTAAGTGCTTGTTGCTACATGTGTAACCTGATTGGTCATAAAGAGAAGAAAGAATCGAGGTCTGCTATGACTGCTGCTTGCTTCCTAGAAACTGTATTCAGCAGTCTAGGAGCCAAGGATGGGCTTCCCAAATCTACCTATAGAGGGACACACAGGAAACAATGAGGAATTAGCAAATGCTAATTTAGTAAACTGATACACGATGAAGGAAAGAATACAAGGGCAAGCTATCTTACTTGTAACAAGTAGATGACAGTGACTAACTCTCGACCGTTACGCTGGCTGGGTTGAAGTATCCAAGCGCTGGGTAGAATCTCACCTCGAATAGTATCCACACTGGGACGTGGCAGTGTCTCCTCAAATACAGACTGCATGGCCAGCACCCACATATCATCCTAAAGAAAAGAGGTCAGATCAAAATGAATGTGTGATTCAGGCAAGGTACTTTTGAATAAAGCTAATCACAGAATAGACTGTAAAGAACACCTGTTTAGATTCTGTACTGAGGCAGCAGAAGTCCCGCGGCTGTTTAAGCTGGCAGTTGGATACATCCGTCAAAAGATAGACTGATTGAAGAAAAAGACAAGACTAAGCAATGCAATCAGTGAAGGTACATTTTGCTTTTGCCTGCATTTGAAGGTAAGTTATAATCATTATATCTTACCTATTAAGCCTGCTATTTACTCAACAATTTTTCGAATCCTTTAAATATGACATATGAAAATCGGACTTTTCCAGGTTTTGAGTGCTATAATCAGGTCCCCAGACCTCATAACTCCACCCCGCCTCCTTTCATTATTATGTACCACGCACAGTCTAGAGATAGATTTCTGCTTATTTACAATGCAAGGGTAAATAAAGAACTGATGTTTGAATAAGTACAGTGTTTTCTTTATTCCAGAAACACTGTCTATAAAGGCTATGTTTTTTGTGTGTTTGAAGAGCGGAGAAGAGTCTTGTTGGGAAATACTGGAATAGAGGACTCAAATTTTAACTGGAAGTAGCAGTTTCAATTAAAAACATCTTAATGGTGGATTTGTTTCTTACAAACACAGCACTTTGCTTGACAAGATGTTAATGGATGGACTGGAGTCGTGTGGATTTCTTATGGATTATTGTAATGTTTTTATCAGCAGTTTGGACTCTGATTCTGACGGCAGCCATTTACTGCAGAGGATCCATTGGTGAGCAAGTGATGTAATGCTAGATTTCTCCAACTCTTCTACATCCTGGATGGCCTGAGGGTGACTAAATCTTCAGTATTTTTTTTATTATATTCCTTTAAAGGTGACATATCATGAAAATCTGACTTTTCCAGGTTTTAAGTGCTATAATCAGGTCCCCAGTGCATCTACCAACCAAGGAAACGTGAAAAAGATTAATCCAGTAACCTTGTTTTGGTAAGCCTTTTTCTGCCACCATCTGAAAAAACGAGCGCGTCAGATTTCGCTCCCTTGGTGACGTGGCAAAGGGATCTCATTATAATATTACCGCCCCTTAATCTGTAAGTTTCCACCCACGGCGCCGTCATTTTGATTTCGCAAGCGACAACGGTGTACCAGTTCTAATGCCATGGCGAAAGTTTGAGCAAAACATGCTAACTGTTCTGTCATTGGCTGCACAGACGAGCACAGAACACTAATTTGTGTCTGTGACGAGAGGGGCGGGGCCGAGAGCCGTGGGAACGGAGCGAGGCCGGTGGAGTAAATGCTAATGCGCGACA
>NW_015558579.1:2193658-2194039 GCF_001515605.1 Sinocyclocheilus anshuiensis | reverse complement strand
GACAATGTTGGACGAGAGAGGACCAGGCCTGGATTTTATTTTGTGTTTTGGTTCTGTTTGTGCATGAAAGTCGTCCACGAGGGGCTGTCGCGCTATTTCATGTTTATTTTATTATTAAAGTTTTGTTCGAACGTCCGCCGGTTCCCGCCTCCTTTCCGAACTACGAACTGTTACATTGGTGCTGAAACCGGTGCTGCCACACGGATCTAAAATAAACATGCGATTTATTTCCCAGCAGTTTACCTTCACAGACATAACAGACTGTTTTTGTAACTCATGCGTGTTTTTAACGTAAACTTGTGTGTGAATGAGAACTTAGTTTAGTGCTCACATGCTGTGACAGCCGCTTTCTGTGCGTGTGCTTCAGATGTGTGCGCTCAG
>NW_015558579.1:2180500-2192803 GCF_001515605.1 Sinocyclocheilus anshuiensis | reverse complement strand
TTCTGGGGACACCAGAGACTTATATTACATATTGTAAAAAGGGGCATAATATGTCTCCTTTAAGATAACAATGATCTCACAAAGAGATACAAGGCAGATTGTGCGACATGTACAGTGTTCAACAACTCTTCTCTACTCGCATCCGTCATGGTACTCTCATGAATGGCAGCAGATGGTAACGCAGAGTAGAATTATTGAATAAAGTCATTATTTTTGTTTTCTTTGCACACAAAAAGTATTCTCGTAGCTTTGTAAAGTTAAGGTTGAACCACTTATGTAACATGAACTATTTTAATGTTATCCTCCTTACTACCTTTCTGGGACTTGAATGTGGTAGTTGCACTGCTGTCTATGCAGGGTCAGAAAGCTCTTGGATTTCATTAAAAATATCTTAATTTGTGTTCCGAAGATAAACAAAGGTCTTACAGGATTGGAATGAGATGAGGGTGAGTAATTAATGACCATTTTCATTATTGAGTGAACTATCCCTTTAAGACTTTCTGCTCTGATTTATGATCTTCTTAGGTCTTCATTTATGGAAAGGCCAATTAAGACTTAAAGAAACCACGTACTGATTATTCAGTGCATGCGATCCTTAGGTGCGGTCACATTGTAGCATCACAAAGACCATTAATTGCCCATCAGTGAACATGTGACACTAGATGATCAAAGACTCACGATTTTACCCTAAAACAAAAGAAATCCCTTACAATCCCAGAAATTTGTCAAAATCATATATTGTGCACTGAGCTTTACCTAGTTGTGTGCTTTTGTCCAGTGGTCGTGTCCAGGCAGATTTAATAGACTCGTGGTACAGGTGAGTCTTTGAGTGATCTCGAACTATAGACCAGAGACTGGCCAAAGGTCTCTCCAGCTCAACTGCTCCAAGAAACCCATGAGCTGAGGGTTTGGAAGTAGCCTTGTGAAAGACTTGAACGCCTCTCTCCACACCTTGTTGCCTGGTGAGAAATGGAACGTGAGGACGGAATACATCTAAGAGGCTTATACATGCAAAATATGCAAATTAGTGTACCTCCAACCAGCAGCTGCCTTGCCAGCCAGCAGATTCCTCGCATCACCACCAGAGGCCAAATATACCTGAAACAAACAAGCAAGTCCATGAAGCATTTGATATCGACATGCTCTTGAATATTTTGAAAAGTGAAAGTAGCATACTTCAGAAATAGCACTGGCAAGAGTACAGTCTGCGATATCCTGATATGAAGTTGATATAGATGAAGGAGAGCCAAAGGAGAGAGTGCGCTGTCGAGCACAGGGAGGAGATGATGGAGTGGAGGAGGACTCATATCCAGTCACAGATGTCTCCAGGCTGACATCTAGACAGAATAGGAGATCTGATTAATTAAGTGGATTCGAAACATAGCCATTGGGTTTTCAATTGTTTATGGGTTATCGCTCACCCTGGACTGAAAGCCATCTACGCTGAGCTTTTGAAGTCTGCAACGGGATCACCGGAGGTCGAGTCCTTACTTTGAATTCTGAGACTCCATTTACCTGAGGAATGAGGTGAAGAGCTTGAAAAATAGCATTTTAAATTAAAATATTATGGAAGCATGTTAAACTTCTTAGTGTGGTTCCTTACCTGTATTAATGGTGAGGTAATATCTTTAAGTAAGGCAGCATTGCTGCTGTTGTACCCTGAAGTGGGCCCTGAGGAAAGACTTAGGTTCGAACCACTACATAAAGTACTGTTACTAATGCGTGTGCGAAACCGCAGGTCATCCTACATAAGACACAGGGAAAGAAATTATGCAAAACTATTTTAAAACAGCAAAGGTTGATCATTCTTGATTCTTTTAAGTTTTAAAAATGATCAAGTGTCACTGACCTTCACTGCCTGTGAGAGAGCTTGCTGCTGTAGTCGTCTCTTCTCCTGTTCGGTCCTCTCACGGAGTCGGTCTCGTGCACGTGCAATCTCTGCTCTTGCCTCCTCACGGGCTCGACTGTAGTCACGCAATAGAAGCTCAATGTCAGATGGACATTGACCCTCCCTTCTTGGTGAATCAGGAACTCTGTGGAAGAGCATCTGGTTCAGTATGTAGAATTCTAGGATATTACAATGAAATTTAACTTAAAATTTAACTTCCAAATCACCTGCTGGTTTCGACAATCTCTTGTCTGAGCTGCTGCAGATATTCCCTGCGTCTGCTTGGCAGGTCTGAAACTCTTTGAGATTGCTCCTCATAATTTATAGGGATCCGATGCTTACTGGGACTGAGGCTCCGAGCCCGACGGCACATCTGGAGACGGGCTTCTCTGTCTTTTCTCAAACTTTCAATGCTGTTCCTGTGCCTGATGTCAGAATAGAATTCTATTTATAACAAGCTCTGAAAACTACGGGTGCTTTCACACTTGGTCCAATTGCTTGCTTTGAACCATGGTTGGAATGCTCCCCTACCCTGGCCCCAGTTTGAGTGCATTGTGTATGCACTATATTTTTTGGGGTCTAAACCACAGGTTTTATTGCTTGTTAATGACCATGTAGGAGACGGCAGCAAAATACATAGTGTTGCTCATCTCAGTTTTGTACTACGGCTTTTGACATTTGGTTTGGTTTCCCATGCGTCAACACAGAAATGTGCTTGTGTCTATATGATCAAATATATTGCAAATGTTTGTAAAGAACATCAATTTCTGCTGGAGGCATTCACATCATCCAAATGCACCAAATTCTGATGACAAACAAACCTGGGTACACATCAAAGTGCTAGTGTGAAAGCACCCTAAATGTATTTCCAAAGAAAAATTCCTTTGATCTTTTGACATGTAAGAAGAGGTCATTGTGTTATGAAAACATTCTGTAAGTTTCAGAACTCGAAACTTTCTTGTTAGTCTAAAAACAGCTTATATTGAAGCCAATCTGTCAAAACGACAGGTTGTGGAATGTGCCACATTATGATGTAATAGTGTGGCTAAACACAGCCTCCGCAGAAGAAGAACAATGCCTGCTAATAAAAAATAAAAGACAATGCTGTGCCGACTATTTTGGATCTGACAGTCATGTCGCACCACACAAGTGTGAGTAACCGTTTTTATTACGTGGTCACTATTGCGTTGTCTATTGTTACAGATCGTTTGATATATACTGAGTATTTATGCGTTTTAAACCTAAATCACAGTAGCGTCCATCTATGAAGGATCTAGGCTGTCAAACATACACAACTGTTAGCCGATTATAGCAGTGGGCCTTTTACTTAAAACAGAGCGTTCTGATGAGGGCCGTCAAAGCAGGACAGAAAATAACCTATTACTTCTAAATTATGTGTTTGATGTAAAAATCTTGATAACATTATAAGTGGACCTCAAAGAACAGTATAAAATAAAAAACAAAGGCAGTTCATGACCGCTTTAAATATTGTACAAACTTCATTGTACACTTCGAAGAAATACTTCAAATAATATGTAATCACAGGTCATACAGACCTGTTAAGGAGCTCCTGTTTGTTACAGGCTGAAGATGCCTTTTTAGAACCAGACTTGAGAATTTTAAGCAGAGTGTCTGTTTCCCCTTGGCCATAATGCAGCTTGGCCTCTGTGAGTTCAACAGTCAGCTGATGAGGGCTCAGATCCATATGTACAGAGGCTAAAACCTGCTCACGTTCTTTCCTCAGCTTCTCAATTTCTTGTGCTCTCCTGTCTGTTTTCTCTGATGGCTCTTGCCAGTA
Source organism: Sinocyclocheilus anshuiensis (assembly GCF_001515605.1). NCBI lineage: Eukaryota > Metazoa > Chordata > Actinopteri > Cypriniformes > Cyprinidae > Sinocyclocheilus > Sinocyclocheilus anshuiensis. The sequence goes on along the minus strand of NW_015558579.1, from coordinate 2,189,117 downwards.
ACTGGGGCTGAGCTTTGTCAAGTGCTGTCCAGTTGGTCTGTGAATTTTACTAAGTGTTGATGGTGGCTGCTGATTAATGCCAGACCAGTTAGTAAATTTGTTGTGCATGGGCAGATCATTAGGGATCCACTGATGTTCTTTGAGTGTGCTGGATTCTGCCAGAGGATTGATGCTGACCAGAACATCTGTGTTGCACTCGCTTGGCACCAGAGACATCACGTCATCTTCCTGCTGTTGCACAGTACTATGTTTTGAATGATCCCAACTCTTTATTACATACTCGGAAGATCTGTGACTCAAATGACTGTTCACGGTTAAAAAATTAGGTCTTTCTACGTTTTCCATTTTAGATTGTCTGACGTTATCTGAGGAGGATGCAAGTTGGACACCAATGGTACTGCTTGAAGGGGAGAGGGACATTCTTTGTGGCTGAGTTGGGGAATGGTTGGGTTTACTTATGACCCTGTCTTCAACTTCATGAGAATATTCATTCCTCTCATTTTTCAGGCATTTGCTGTGGGGACAGATGCTATTTGAGAAGTCATCAGATCCACCTAAATTTGGACAACTAAGGTCACTCAGGTTTTCATAGGTCACAGATGACGCTGATGTAGATGCTGTTCTTGCATTTTTACTGTGAAGGATACAAAGGTTCTCCTGATCTAGTACCTTATTCTCATGGTTGGCCATTTTATGACCTTTCAATGGCACGTTGTTTACATTTGAGTACTGATTCTCTTGTCCCTCAGTTTTATGGTTTGTTGAAGCATGGGTTGTTTTTACTTGTCTTTGCTGGGTGTATCTTGCAGCCTTCACTGTAAGAATAGGGGAGCATGCACGGTCCATAAGCATAATTTGTTTATTAAAGCAATTCCTTAGGTCTGCATTTCTGTGACAAGTCTGCTTCTCCTCTTGCTTCATATGCGAGCGTTTTGCTCCAAGGTAGCTGGATGAAGACTTCTTACAGGAATTATCTACCGTGTTTCCTTCAAATGCTTCCAAAGTGGGAGCATCCTGATTTGGCACAAGAGTCTCTAATGAAAGAACCTTTTGGGGAGGAATCAGAAAATCTTGACTCTCAGTCACCTTTGAACTTTTGGGACGTAAATCAGGCAGGCTTTTAATCCTTTCATAGGACTGTTCACTTTCACATTTATTCTTCAAAATCTTGGCATCACCATCAAGCTGGGACACATTACAAATATCTGAGCCAATGACTTTAACAATAACATTTACTTCATGGGCTGTAGCATTTGTTGACCTTGGAGCGTTCTCTGTCTGGACCCCAATGTCCAGTGAAGTTTGTGTACAACAGTCCCTCTTGTAGTTACTGCCAGATGAAACCTGGAAACAGTGTTTAGGCTGGTCATATTTTGGTGGCTTTTCCCCTGTTCGCATACACTGTATGTTCCCCAGAAGATCAGAGGTGTTGTGTATCAGGTCAGAGAGATGTTCAGACATGTTCTGCAGACTTGTCCACGCGGTTGGGGCACCATTCCCTGGTTTGGACACTGGTGTCTGGGTGCTGCTTCTTCTGTGATGGCTCTTCCTTTTAAGGTCCTTATTAACCTCAATGGTTTGTGTGCCTTGATCACACCTGCTTGGACTCGGATGTTCCTGAGATTCATACTCAGAGGAGTAGACCAGCACTATTTCGTCAACTTGACCTGAAGCACCATTGTAAGAGTCACATTTCAAAGCTGTTAGGGTCTGCTTATTTGAACTGCTAGAGGAATAGGAAGCTGCCTTCAGCAAAAGTTCAGAAGAAATTTGATCTCTAGAATATTCATTACTACTCAGTGTGCTAGAGAGGCCTTTATGATTTACATAAGCGCTCAAATGGGAACTGAAAGGGGAGTCCTGAATATTTAGGCCATTGTCTACACTACAGCACCTCGTCATATTCTTGTTGGAACTATTGAGTGGAGAGTGTTTGCAAGATAAATTGGCTGCACTTCCAAAGGCCTGCTTTTTGTGGACTGCTGTGTTAACCGCCACAGTAGTTCTTGAATGAATAAATGGGTTAATATCACTTGAAGCAAAATGCATTGCAGAATCTCTTGTCTTTGGGACAGTCTCCTCAAATGGCTGAGCATGGTCTTCCACACAAACTGAAATATCCTCGGAAGAAGCATTCTTCCTTAAAGTAATGTCTTTATCACCCTTTGATTCTGTCATCTCTATCTTTGGCATTTCTTCAGTAGAACCATGATCTTGTTGACATGCAACTGTCTCAATCCCAGCTTCGCTGCGTATGGTAAGTATCTGTCTAGGCTGCTGGGTGTATCTCTGTCCTGATTGTACTTCTAATGATCTTGAACTAATTGTTGAAGGTAAAGGAATGCTTTGTTCATCAAGTGGAGAACTTTTGTATTTGCCAAGAGCATCTTGACCGGTAGGAAGCAGGTTTGCTTGAGAAGCAGGTTTGGTACGAGACACATGACCTTTAGATGTGGTACTTTCATCCAAAGATAAATCGGGTGCAGAATCAGTGGATGAACTTGGAGGTGCTATAAAGTGGGCCTTTCTGTATCGCTTTTGTTTTCCTTTCCGTCTGTCATCATTACCATTGCCAACAAAATGTTTTGTAGCATTCACTGCTGTGACATGTTCTGCTCTGTCTCTAGATTTACATGTGTTATTATAATATTCCTTTGTATTTTGACTGCAATGAGTTTGTTTTGCATATACCTCAACAGATTTACCAGGCTCTCTTTTTTGCATACAAGTTGACTGGTGATTTTTAGGCATGTTTGCCTCTTGATTTTTCAGTTGTTGTTTATCACAACTTTGCATTCCTTTGATGCTGCCATCATTAAACTGAGATGTAACCACCAGTTCCATTTGATTACTTCTGTAGATTGACTGATCCTTGTTGATTTTTCCAGTATCACAGGTTTTAAGCAAATTGTGCATTTGTGTTCTTTGTGGTGCCTGGCTTAAATCTGAAATGGTGGCGTCTTTTCTTAAATCTTCAGAGTAACTGTTGAATATGTGCTCCACAGGTCTTTCTTTGTCTTTATCACAATTACTACTGATAGTGGCAGTTTCCAAGGAATGTTTGGTACAAGTTTTATCTTGGCTGACACAACCATTATGTTTTCCAAGATTCCCTGGACCAAATTCATAAAATGCAAGATTGCTTACAGGCCGGGCTTCAGGAGTTGGGTAACTGCCATCCACTGTTGAGTGGTAATCTTCCATACTTGATACTGAAGAGTTATATGAACATGTCTTTTTATTTTGTGCCTCCATGGTTTGCTGAAAAGTATCAGCTACATATTCGGAATGTATACATGAGACCGTATGTTTCACTGTTACGTCAGAGGACAATGACACCTGAGGAATGCTGCATTTACTGGACTTTCCTGGAGTTGAGACCTTCATAAGACAGTTTTCACTTGGTGAGCACAAAGTTTCATTCAGAAGTCTTGAATGTCCATGGGTTAGTGTTTTATCATCACAATTGTGCATTTCCTTAGAGATCAGTGCACTTTCATTTAGTTTTGTTTTGTGGTCAACTACCTGTGCATTCTGGTGCAAGCACTGATTTACTTTCTGAACTTTCTCCAACCCATTTGTCAGCTTAAGAGATAAAGTATCTTGTGCAAACATGCAGGGAAGCAGTGGTTTTAATACTGTGACTCTACCACCCTCTAAATCCCATTCGCAATATTTCCTTTGAACAGGGTTTGAAGCATCAACATAATCCTTTCTCAGTTGGGTGCAGACAATAATGTTCTCTTTTGATGTATTCACATCAATAATAGTTTCTTTGACACACACCACTGATTCACTTGTTTTTAGTTTATCTGTGCTCTGTTCCTGTATAGTGCAGTATAGTACTGATTCCATGTTATCACTGACATATCCACATTTTGGACTTTCTTGTTCAACTTTCTTCTCTTTCTTCCTTACAATATGCTCATCTGTGCCACTGGAGTTCAAGACTGTGTGGTCCTTCAAAGTCAAAGAATGTCTTGATTCTGTTTGTGCATTGCCGTTATCCAAGTGCACAGTAGAGTTGTCTGTATGAATCTCTGATTTTGACATACATGAGAAAGTCTGGGAACTATTACTCTCACCATGTCCAGCCTGACTACTTTTGTAATTAAATTCATGTTTGTTTGTTTTGGACTTCAAATGATCAAGTTTAACTGAAGAAGTATGTTCTTTCTTTGTGTTTGGCTCTTGATCTTCACTGTAGTCTTCTCTTAGAGACATCATAAAATGTTCTTTCACCACCTCTGATATTTTATCATTAATTGCCGAGTCGCTCATCTGAAAATATCGGTTATTGGCCTTTCTTTCCGCAATCTGGCCTGCATATTTTCTATCCTCTGTACTGTTGTCAATAGTGTTTTTAATTTCTGGACTCCTAGTGGATTTCAGGCTAGTACAATTTGTTTGTGTCAGCCCACTATCACATACACTACTGTCATTTCTAAAAGTATTAATGTGATCTTTGCTGATTAAAGTCTTGTGATCATCACTGGCTAATGGTGCATTTTTAATTTTTTTGTCTTCTATCTCTTGATCAGTGTTTTCCATCATATCAGGTGTTAGCCAGTTTTTCAAAAGAGATATATTTTTTACAGGTTCTGCATTGGTTGTTGAACAAGCAGATGACAGTTCCTGATCCATATTTAAAAGTGCTGTCTCAGTGTCTGAAACATATTCATAACTTTTCTTTGGAAGCTTCATATTTCCCACAAAGCCTGCATGAGGGTCTTTCATTTTGCATGCTCCAATGACTGGCTCATTCTCCAACTGTACACCAAAGTGTTTGCCATTTCTGACAAATCTATTAACTTCTCCGCCATGCTTGTCTGATTGTTCGATTGTCAATGCATAATCTTTGGTATCTGTTGTGCAAGCCATTTCTGTGCACTGTTTTGTATAGAAGTACTTATTTTCTTCATCACAGTGTTCAATGGTTTTGCCATTGGCAATGCTTGCATTGTTGTGTGATTCATTTAGAATCTGTGCTGCTTTTGAGTTTTTAACTTCTGGATCTCCTGCATTGTCACATGCTGAAACCTGATAACCTGCTGTCAGGTTTAAGTTTGACTTCAGAGAACAATCCTCAGGGTACACTGGGGATGATGATGGCTCCTCTCTAACATGTAAAGCTTCCCTACTAGAGTTAACTGGGAAGCAAGTGGTATTTATTGAGATCTCACCATCTTTGGAACAAGAGTTGATCAGCAATGCTTCAGTCACAGTGGGATTCAGTGGTTCATATTCAGTGGTTGGGGTATTTGGGTCTGCTTCCCCATCTGAAGAGTCTGTAGAGTCGCAGACTGTGTGAGTGTGAGTTGTACATGGTCCTGCATTGGTAGTCAGTTCATTAAAATAGCTCTCCTGCCCTGGGATAAAACTGAGATCATTCTCTAACAACAGGGTATTTTCAAAGGATGTGTCGTTTTGTTCTTCAAGTGTTGTATTTCCGTCCTGAGTAGAGTCAGAACGAGGTGAGCTCTGGCTTTCTGAGGCATTCATGTTGTCTGATAGATCCAGGCTTGTAGAGCTTTGGCATCTACTGCTCTCTATTAATGTGTGTGGATCCTGTTTGATCAAGTGTCCTGAAGCCCTGATGATTCTGGGACTGTCTGCTGCATCAGTAGATGACCAAGCATCAGTAAGAGCAAGTAGATTCTCTGTCTCTCTCATACTTGCACCACTACAAGGTCTTGATTCAGATGCTAGACAAGAGATGTGTGAAGGCTCTCTAGCCATGCCTTGGTCATTCTCCGTTTTCAACTTCTGACTACCATTAAGGCTCCAGAAAACCTCTGCAGGTACATCTTTGGATATTCTCATCTGCTCTTTATTGCCAATTGCCTGAGAGCTGCATGAAGCCGGTATTGTAGGGGTGGTTAAGTGGCTTGGAACTTTTTTAAACCTCAGCACTGGTCTGGCAGTCACATGCCTCCCACTGCTCTCCATAACGAGAGAATCTTGAGACATCTGACTGTCTTCACTCTCAGCGTCACTGGAATCACATTCCTCCTGCTGAATTTGCTCAGCCAGTGCTGTAGCATAAGCTGATGACAGTGAATCCAATGAGAAGATACGATCACAATCTGAAGATCCATTCGGATCCTCCCAACCACCATGTTCCACCCATCCAGCTGATTCTTTTTGCACTGCAACCCATTGCTTGGTACTCGTTAGAACTTCTGCACTACGCCATTGTCTCTGTAGATTATGTTTTAGTGAGTTAAGCTGCTCCAAACTTTCATAAGACATTGTCGGCTTGATATGGCACTTTTCCTTTTCCTCAAAGTCTTTCACAGTCTTGTTTTTTTTTGATTTCTCATTAAGCTGACTTAACGTTTTATTCACAGATTTTACACTTCTATGTCCCCGTGAGCCTGATGGTGGCTTGCGGAAAACTTTTGCCAAAGCACTTCTGAACCCAGAGCCAACGGAGTGGGAAAAAACCTTGCGGATGGTCTCCAAACCTTTATTTCCACCTTGAGACAAAGTCTTTGTTCCCTTCACAGAACTTTTCGGTTTTATTATTGGTAATACTTTTCTAGTGACTTTGGTGTTTGAGTCCAGACAATTCTTGTCTTGGACACTTGTGCTGTTCTTGACTATCAACTTTGAGGAGGCGGTTTTTAATTTTGTAGCATCAATTGAACTTGCATCTTTTATGGGACTTTTGATGCTGTCAAAAAAACTGGTCAAACTTGAGGATCCTTGGTCATATCTTGAGGGCATTGTATTTGAACGTCTTCTAATCTTTTGATCTCGGAGACATTCATCTGATTCCCATTTAGTGGCACAAGCAAAGCCAGATAGAGACACTGTAAACTCAGAAGATCTATTCCTTTTGAGGAACTGGCTGTTTGGAGAAAAAGAAAAAAATCTATATTTTTAAAAGTAAAAACACAATCCACTGTTCTTGGTGTTATTGAAATAATTGTTTTAAATAATAATGTAATCTAAACATGAATAACACCTTGTTCGGTAAGATTTACTACTTTATTCTTTAGACCAGGTAAACTCCAAAGCATGCACATTTTACAATTGCATTGTTTTATTTATTTTTGCATGCAAAGGAGAACTTCTCACAAAAAAAATCTGCCTAAAACACTTGGATTTGTTCTTAACATTGCTCTAATATTAATAAATCTAAATTATTATAAATGAGCGATCTCATGCAAAAGGTTAGCACGCATGCATCATCTCCATATAAGGGCTTTCCACACAACCCTTCCTTTAGAGCCTTTCGTCACTCTCAGCAAATGATTACACCCACCTGAAAATAGGAGCGTGCTGGGGGTACAGTCGGGACAGCAGATCAGCAGAAAATGAATGCCTTCGTAAAGTCATTGGACGTCCCCTGGACTTTGAGGGGTAGCCCAGGTCTGGAGATGAGGCTTCATCGCCCCCTTGTAGAAGCTCATTTTCTAGCCTCTGCAGCACTCGCTTCGCCTCCAACAGATGGCGCTTTCGTGCAATCTTCTCCAGTTGGTAATGTAACCTTTTGCGGCGCACACGGTTCTCAGCTCTGCACAATGCATGGTGCTTCAGCAGCTCCTCCTGCACCACTCTTTTCCTGTCACCCATTAAAGGTGATGGTGGGACTCTTTCAGCACTGCCTTTCTCCTTCATCATCTGACTTGATAATCCACTATGAAGTATGAGATCTGTCTGAACCCCTGACTCCAATGTTCCCTTTTCCCTGTGGGCTTCAAGTCGTTGCTTTTCCTGCACGATCCACTGCTTGACTTTAGATGCAAAAGAAACCAGAGTTTAGAGTAAGGTAAGGCTTTATATTTGAAATTTGGACGATTTCTTATTGTCAGGTATTCAATATTCATTTGTTTTAAGCTTTGTTTAAGACTGTGTATGTGCTGCCAAAATAAAAATATCTCAGCACAAAGTGTGTAAAATATAACCAATGTCTTAATCCATTTCTTAAAAGCCTACATTTCAGGAGAAATAAAGTTACTTACTGAAGAGCATTTTATATATTTTAAACCTTTCTGAATGCTAAACATGCATTTGAATACAACTCACTCTCAGTGTGCTGCTGTCGGAGACGTGCCTGCTCTCTTTCCAGATCTCTCTCTGCTCTTTTCTGCTCCATCTGAATCTCCTCTCGTAAACACTCTATGTACCACTGCTGCTCCTCTAGTCGCTGTCTGGGAGCCGTCCCATTGCCGTTCTCATGACAACCTGCTGCTGCAACCCTGAGCACACAACAGACACAAACTCATACGCTGGAGATTGATGCACCAGCCAACCAGATATATGACCACTAGTTCTGAAAAATTTGAAACAAAAGATCTAAAGAAAGTTACAATAACACAGCAAACAAACTAGTTTACTTCCATCCCTCCTTTCTTTTGTTGTCTGCATTCTCACTATAGTAACCAAGCAACACCATGTAAACTCTATAAACAACAGTTTCTCCAGAGGGCTCATTACCAGTTCAACGTTTAGAAACACCATGAACTTGTACAATATATCTATGGTTCAAAAATGTACTGCTCTTGAATGAACAAAACATTTACCTTATGTCAGAACTGGGTGAGTTGAGCTCTGTAGAGTTGTAGACCAGACCTCCATCATTGGTCTGCATTGAAAGAAAAAAAATAAA
>NW_015558579.1:2164514-2180475 GCF_001515605.1 Sinocyclocheilus anshuiensis | reverse complement strand
AGGGCTAACAATAATTCAAAATCAATATATATTGCGATATAATTTTTTTCAATTACAGTGATATGATTTTTAAACACATTTCCGATATTTCAATTTACATTACCAGTGTTTCCCATACATTGATTATTTGTGGCAGCCCGCCACAATATCAACACTGACCACCACAAATAGATTTTCCAAAAGGCTTTGACTTCGTTGAATAAACATGAGCACTATTTCAAAATCAAAACGCGGCATGGGTGTTTTTATATTAATGTATCTTTTTTTGAAGGGAACGATTATCTTCAGAAAAGTTTTGATGTCATTTTCATTTAATCTTTCCTATAATGCCTGATAAAGTAGCGTTCATGAGAGCAGCACTGCAATGATTACAGCCGTTACCGGGGAAACCGCTATTTCTGCTGCTCCAAATGTTATGAAAATAATTGAAGACAAAATGTGTTTTACTGAGAAAAAACAAGATTTGGTTTTTAAAAAGCCTTTTTCCAAAAGGTACATCTGGAAAAAGGGGGGTCGTCTTATAATCAGGGTCGTCTTATATTCGGGCCAATACGGTATATATATAATTCTAAGTACTCAATTTTGTGCATTATGTTTTATTGTAGTAACTTTATAAAACAAAAAAAAATTCTGGTATGTAACAATGATGCCTAATCATCATATTTAATGAGTAAATTATAACAATTGCCATTTTTGGGTGAATTAACCCTTTAACAACTCTTTTGACAACTTAAAAAATGTCTAAAACATAAATAAGTCATTCTTAAAAATGTCTGAATGACATAGTACTAGATGCAAAATATCAAAACAAGTCACATTCACAAACAAGCGATGCTATTTCATTTTCCAGAACTAGAATTTTCTGAGCTATTTTTGCAAATACCTTTAGCCATCTAATCTCAAGGTCATTTTAGTGGATATATGCATTACAAAGCATGGACTGTACCCGTCTTCTCTCCCTCAGAATAGCCGCCTCTGCAGGGTGGTTGAACCTGAATTTATGGAGTCCTCCTAAGGTAATCACTGCACCTTAGGGGAAATAGAGATGCACAATGATACATCAGGATACTCCCAGTATCTACTAATGTAAATATATTATTTTGTTTTGTTTATTTGGATTTTATTTTACATTAATTGGGTATAATGGTTTGTATTTTGAACGTTTCATTTACCTTGTGCAAGTCTGCAGGGCTCCTTGATCTCTCTTTCATTGACTATGCAGATGTTCCCTGAGACCGGCTTCAGAGTCACCACCCCACTCTTATTCTCAATCTCGCAGGAGGAACCTTCTGGCAAGACTGAGGGGTTGAGGAGCAAGTCAATCACTGCTGTCCACTTAAAACAAATATATTGCTAAACAGGACTTTAACAGACTATTTTTGTATATGTGCGTCCCTGACCGCCTCCGAAAGTGGTTTGAATCATCGGATCACAATATGCTTTAGATCCCATTTACACTAGTACAGAGTGCTGCAATGATGACATATTTTTGTAGGCCAACCCAACAAGATATTTCCATTGGCTTTTGGATTATTGCAGAAAATAAGCTCTGAGACAAACAAATGTTTATTATACTTACATGTTTTGTTTATCATGATAATCTTCACAAATGAACACAACTAATGAACAACTAACCTCTGTAGTCTCATTTATTCACTTGTTAGCAACCATCTGTTTTAAGACAAGTAAAAGCTTTTTTGAAAATGTCACAAGGGGTCTTAGAATAAAATGTGAAAATGTCTTATGCTTGTATTAACTGCAGGCGTTATTTCAGGCATTTAACTAAACACCCATTCAAAAAACCCATTGATTTTGGGACGATGGAACTGGAAGTTCTAAAATTGCTAATTTGTTTCTGGTTTTTGGCCTACAAAAATGCGTCATCCCTGCAGCACTATTTAATGCTGTTATTACCAGATGTAAATAGACCATAGTACTTAAAGATGCTGAGATGAATATGAGATACCCATGTGAGGCTCTTCCAGATTGTCATCCTGAGGCCCGATTCTTGTTACCCCTTCCTGTAGCACCAAAATAAAACAAACATTAATAGAAGTCATTAAGAGGATTTAGTCCATTTTCTTCTTCCATGTCTTATTTTTTGTTCCTTATACACCTCAAAGCCAAGCAAAGGATTTGTCTACTGTTTATGAAGGATAAAATACCCGCTTATATAACCCCGGACACATGGGCGCACAATCATTCCCAGGTGGCTTTAGCTTTTCAAAGCAAGGAAACTGTTGAAATTGCACAGCCGTAAACCTTTTATGGGCTATCAGGACCAACCTCTTAGCACAGATTTACGTAAACACCACTGAGTAACTCTCACTAAAATGTTCCTGCACAATCACACAAAAGTACGAAAGAGGAAAGTGAAAAGAAGAGGAGGGAATGTCTGGACCACATGACCAAAGCTCTGGGCTGTTTTACCTTCCTGTGAGAGGTATCTCAAGAGTTTTGCACACAGAACAAGAGCAGAAAAGATAGAAGAGAAGTGAAGGGAGAATCTATTGGAGGGAAAAGAGAAAGAATCATAGGTTAATTACCCGAAAGGACAAAGGATTTTGTAGAGAAAAGGCTAGCTGAAGGTTACAAGGATGTGACAGGAAAAAGCAATGTATACTAACTAACTATAGTAACTAGCTGAATAATTCTACCCGAAGGTGGTAGATGGTGACCCCTGTGCTGAGGACGTCTGGCTCTAGAGCGATGAGGTGGGGCAAGAGCGAGTGAATGAGAACTCCTGCTCTGTCCTGGTTAATGTCCACACTGTAGCGCTCCAACAGGGCTCGCTTATCACGCCAACTGTCAGACCAGCCCTTAGTCAGCTGCTCCACCTGCAGAGGAAACATGAGCGACTGAAAATTAGCAGGCGAAAAGTTAACTGTGAAAAAAAAACAAGAATGATAATGATAAAGAAATAAAAAAAAACATAAAAAAACAGAATTCTGTAGAAAATAAAAGTAAAATCATCCTAAGGAGACCCACAATACAATTTACACAACCGTTCAAAAGTCTGGGAATTGATCAAAAGTGACAGTAAATACATTTATAATGTCACAAAAGATTTCTATTTCAAATAAATGCTGTTCTTTTGAACTTTCTATTCATCAAAGAATCCTGAAAAAAGTCCTTGTTTCCACAGAAATATTAAGCAGCATATTAGAATGATTTCTGAAGGATCATGTGACACTGAAGACAAGTAATGGCTGCTGAAAATTCAGCTTTGCCAAAGGAATGCATTACTGTACATTTTAAAATGTATTTAAAAAAAAAGAATGAGCTTTAATAATCATGTAAAGTAATGAGCCTTAATAAAAAGAATTATGACAATGAAGACTTAATTATGAGAATCAAAGCCATAATTGATATAGTCACATTGTGTAGTATATGTCACAACTACAAGACATTATGTTGCTATTGAAAGATAAAGAGTAACATTTACAAGATATAAAATCACACTGTGAAATATAAGGTCAAAATAACAAGAAAGCTGCAACTGCAAGATAGAGATGCAAGTATAAGTTGTCGCAATTGCGAGATACATACATACATGCTCATGCACTACAAATCATCCTGCACTGTTCCCCAGCCAGCTGCTTGACTTACAATGTTTCTCTTTGCACAAGTACAGTATTTATGTGAAGCATTTGTATAGTTTGTATCTTTTATGCATAGGTAACCATTTATATATAGTATATTTATAGTCAAAATCTGTCAGTAGGTTAGTTGTGTATAGGTTTATACTGTTTTACTTCATTGTTGTATGTCTGTATTTATGTAGCATCGTGGTCCTGTGAGGCACGACATTTCGTTCCACTGTATGTCCCCACATGTAGCGTGTAACATGTAACTTGACTTGACTTGACTTGATTTAAAGTAAAATTGTGAGTAATTACAAGAAACCAAGCTGTGATCCTGATATATAAAGTCTCATTGCAAGATATGAAATGCACCCCTTGGTGAGTGTAAGAGACTTCTTTCAAAAACAAAAAATCTTACTGGCCCCGACCTTTTAACAAGGATTGTACATAAATAAGAGCTCCTACAGAACTAGCTCAGAATTAATATCAGACTCCAGTATTTCATGTAGGTGGACTAACCTTCAGTTCATTCTGTAGGACTATATCAGACAAGCTACCTTCTCTCTCATCACTGAGAGATGGACTGGGATTCCTTTGCTGTGGATGGAAAAGACAATTATCAGTCACTTTTTGTTTTAGATGAATATGGAAATCATTGGCTTTGTAACACCATGTCCTAACCAGGCACCTGACAAGTGTCCATTCCATTTTAATCCTAACTAGTGCTTAGTCCTTGACTAAAGATTTTTCTGATCGACTAATAGCCGTTCATTTTAAGCGATTAGTCGACTAATCGCACGCTTATATTAATAAACCATGCAATTCATAATAATGAGCCTTTAATTGCCTATAGTCAGCTTGCAACAGTGCACCACAGAAGAAATGATTATGAATACTTTAGGGAAAAAACAGCAAGAAGACTGCCTTAACATCATAATAATTCATTGACAAACTAGTGTTTTCTGTATTTTCGGCTGCAGTGATGAAGCTGACGACACTGACTCCACAGTTGATATGCATGTTTCATAATCAGATTACATAATCTGAAAATTTGTTTTCCATTTGAATTGGTTCATTTAAAAGTAGACATTTCGCTATAGATATATGTTTCACGTATGTAAGGCAAGCACAGAGTTTCGGCAGCCCTAATCCTAACCAACTGCAACAGTAAACAGCACAGGACAACAAAACTTGGTTTTTGTTACTGTTGATGGTGCAAAGTAGTCCAGCCCACATTGAAATCTCATTTGTCAAAATTCTCACTCAATACAACTAATTTGTAATCTAATTACTTGATAGCCAATACGTATGTTGTACTTAGTCTGTTTGAGCTGTTAAAGGGATAGTTCACTCAAAAATGAAAATTCTGTCATTAATTACTCACTTTCATGTCGTTCCAAACACCCAAGACCTTCGTTCATCTTCGGAGCACAAATTAAGATATTCTGATGAATTCCGAGAGCTCTCTGACCCTCCCATAGACAGCAAGGATCCTTACACGATCAAGGCTCAGAAACGTAGCAAGGAGATCGGTAAAATAATCCATGTGACATCAGGGGTCTGATCAAAATTTTACAAAGCTACGAGAATACTTTTTGTGCGCAAAGAAAACAAAAATAACGACTTTATTTAAAAAATATAGCGCCATTTTGGAGAGTATCACATACGTAAACAACGTATGCAACGTATGTACACGGATACGTTGTTTACGTTCAGATCAAAGCATAAACAACGTAAACAGCGTATCCGCGTACTGACACATAACAGCATACGTTGTTTACGTATGTGATACGCTCCAAAATGGTGCTACAGGGTGACGCGGAGGAGACGAATAGTTGAATAAAATCTTTTTTTTTTCTTTGCGCACAAAAAGTACAAAAAGTATTTAGTAGATTCCTAAAATTACGGTTGAACTACTGATGCCACATGGATTATTTTTACGATCTCCTTGCTATGTTTCTGAGCCTTGATTGTGTAAGGATCCTTGCTGTCAATAGGAGGGTCAGAGAGCTTTCGGAATGCATCAAAAATATCTTAATTTGTGTTTCGAAGATGAACAAAGGTCTTACAGGTTTGGAACGACATGAAGGTGAGTAATTAATAACAGAAGTTTCATTTTTGGGTGAACTATCCCTTTAAAGTTTGGTACCATTTCAAAGCTGAGCAGCATGCTCTTCAGACGATCAATTTCCTCTCGCAGTTCTCTGATCAACCTCACATTGGCATCCTGAGATAAAACAAAATGTTTTATTTTAGTTTCATTAACATAATTTTCTGTTGATGGTGGTACAGCAAGTTCTACAAACATTTGGACACATCTGAACACACCTCATTGACTCTTGGCTTGTTGACGATGTTCCTGGCGTGAGCTGCATAGCGGAGGGTGCTCAGAGTCTCGTTGTAGCTGCTGCTGGATGGTGAGACAGCTGGAGGAAAATGAATCTCAGAATCAATTCCACTAGCACTGAAACCGATGCAGCAAATCTTGACTCTGAATGGCTTACTTGCAATCATGATGGTTTTGGAGTTGCCGCCCAGACTGTCTTTGAGAAGCCAGGTGAGGACAGAGTCCCTGTAGGGAATGAAGCATTGTCTGCGCCCGCTGCCTGACAGAGAGCTGGACTGACTACCCACAGTGCTCCCTTCACCCTCACTGAGCACACTGTTAATGCTCTGACTGCTGCTGAACATCTGAGAGTTCTGGGCTAGAAAAACAAAGTGCAAAGTCATGACAAGGAAGATAAGAGGGGATTAGTAGAATAAATAAGGCCAGTGCCTACCAAGAGCGGAGATGACGATGCCAAGGGTGACAAGAGATTTGTTGATGTTGGCGCCTTCTGTTATTCTATCTCTGCAGTATTGAGGGTCGGCTCGTTCACTGACACAGCACAAAGAGTGATATTTCAAGTCAAGTTAGCACTTTACTGTTCACCATTATGTGATTCACCAAAATTGACCAGAGGGCAACTTGGCCACATATCATTGTTTCATGTCAGTGAATGCTGCTTTCTTGATTTTAAACTAGGAGACTTTGGTTTAAGTTTAAACTAAAACACTAACCTGCCAGCCAGGTCCACCAAGTTGATCTTGCTCACTATTTCCGAGGGAAGGTTATTTTCCAGAATAGCCTATAAAAAATATTTTCACAAGAATATTAGCATTCAAAGGTTTGGGGCCAGTAAGATTATTTTTAATAATAACTTATGTTTATCAAGACTGCATTTATTTGATAAAAAAAACAGTGAGGTAAAATTTTAGTATAGGGACCAATTCTCACTATTAACTAGTTGCTTATTAGCATGCCTATTATTAACATATTGGGTGTTTATTAGTACTTATAAAGCACATATTCTGCATGACCATATTCTACATCCCTAATCCTACCCAATACACAAATTAACAACTACCTTACTATTAATAAGCAGCAAATTAGGAGTTTACTGAGGAAAAAAGTCGTAGTTAATGGTTTGCTAATTGCAAGAATTGTACCTTAAGATAAAGTGTGACCAACAGTAATATTGTGTATTGTGTAAATTTAAGATAACTGGTTTCCATTTTAATACATTTTAAAATGCAATTTATTCCTGTGATGGATATGCTGATTTAGTGCCCAAAAAACATTTCTTATTATTATCTATGTTGAAAACAGTTGTGCTGATTAATATTTTTTGTGAAAACCGTGATTTAAAAAAATAATAATGATTTTTTAGGATTTTTGCATGAATAAAAGGTTAAAAAGAACAGCATTTATTAGAAATATAAATCTTTTATAACATTATAAGTGTTCAGTGTTACTTTTGATAAATTTAATCCATCTTTGCTGAATAAAAGTACTAATTTCTTTAGAAAAAAAAAATCCTAGTGACCCCAAACTGTACAAAAACAGTATTGTAAAGGTGATTTCATTAAATTTTTGGCACATGGATAATAAAGCAAAATATCTAGTGTCTGAAATATGTGTGAAATATCTAGTGTGACTAGAAGCCATTTAGTTACACAATTAAAGTAGTCTAATGCAGTTTGGGATTTGAAAAAGACTGATGAGAGATCTTCAGTTGTTATGAACTTAATGAGATTCAAACCTGTGTGTATTGAATGGTAAAGATGGCATGAGATCGACTGCTAGCGTCATGGACATGTGTAGCGGCTGTGATGCGGTTAGCGATGCCCTCCTCAAGCAGATCCACTGCTTGTTTGTAGTCGGTCACTACATGCTGAGAGAGACCTAAGATAAACAGCATAATAACATCATCATCCTTTCCATGATTTGAGTCACGGACACTCTCTTTCTGCTAGAGAATAGAAATGGAACAAAATGAGGAAGATCATCTTTCAGTATGTAAAGTAGCCTGGAGTGCTAAAACATTTATTAATTGATCTTTTAAGAGTGTAATTGGGCCCGAGTTTAGTCACAGTTGCTGTGTGCATTTCTGTACATTTAGTTGTTAGGTTTTAAATTACAATATATTTTAGCATTTGGACAATTTCTTGTTGTCCAACTGGTTGTTAATATGTCAGGAATGAACAGAATTGTTACAAATTAAAAAATGTATATATTTTGGTATTCAATGCTAAGAAAATTTGCATATTTTAAGTCTCTCAAGTGTCCAAATACTTTTTGAGGTCACTGTGTTTACATGTGTGAGAAACACATCTTGGTCAATACACAATGCCTCTGTACTGAGCTTCTAGCAGCCACATGGAAGTGAGGTCACTTCCTTTGCTGCACTGGGCTTTCTCCTAATACACACAATGACTGGGTGTTGGACAAGAAGGGAGAAAGAGAGAGAGCACAAGAAAGAGGCGGAGCAGATACAGTCATACATGCTGGCTACTCTAAGCACAAGCTGTGGTGGGAATTGAGTTACAAATGCAAACAGTCAGGAACGAATAACTTATGTACACAATTACCTCTTTAAAGGGGTCATATGATGCCATTTCAAATTTTCCTTTCTCTTTGGAGTGTTACAAGCTGTTCGTGCATAGATAAGATCTCTAAAGTTGCTAAAGACTAAAGTCTCAAACCCAAAGAGATATTCTTTATAAAAGTAAACCACGCCTACCTAAAACGGCTCGTTCTAACACGCCCCCACATGTCTACGTCACGATGTGGGAAGATTTGCATAACGCTGCCCAAATGTTCACGCAAAGAAAGAAGGCGTAACTTTTATTCTCGCTGTAGTATTGTTGTTGCCGCCGCCGCCATGTCGTTAAGGCGCTGTGTGTTTCGTTGTGAAAGCGAAACTACTTTGTTTGGCCTTCCAAAAGAGGATGATATCGCTGAGGAAATACATCAACTACGTGCTGTGGATCGCCGGATCGGCTTTCACCGTGGACGAAGCGGAGTCCAGCCCGGGGTCGTCACATGTGGTTGCCGCAAGCCCGCCGGCCGCTCCTTCGTCGAATCCGCCGGCCTCCGCTCACGGTACACTGCATCACAGTATGGTAGGGGCGTAACATTTCCGTCACACGCTTGAGGTATTCGGCCAATCACAACGCACTGGATAGCTGGCCAATCAGAGCACACCTCGCTTTTCAGACCGATGAGCTTTGTAAAAATCGACGCTTTTCAGAAAGGCGGGGCATAGAGGAGAAACAATAATGTACAGTATGTGGAAAATAATGTGTTTTTTGAACCTTAAACCGCATAAACACATTGCATTACACCAACTACACAACATAATGTTATTTTTAGCAACATCATATGACCCCTTTAATAAAAATACACAGTCATTCATCAAACGTTATAACACAGTGAGCGCTTTCCTCATGTTTTCATTAGTACTGGTTACACAAGGTAATTTGACTTTGTTTGAAGGGTTTCACCAGACTTCTTTCTACAACAAATCTGCATGAAGGGCATTTTACGTTTGCTTTTGTGAACACTCACCCTGCACATAGGGCCCCTTCTCTGGGTGTTCTCGAACCCTCAGGGGTGCTGGCTTCTTCTGCTCCGCCCCTCTCAGCAGATCACGCACACGCTCATTATAGATCTCTAAAAAACTGAGAGGGAAAATGAGGTTGTGATTTGCTTTTGCTTACAGGCATACTTCTTGCTTCATTCTCAGGATAGGCTTGCTGATACTGTTGCGAAAGAGTCAAAGAAAAAGAAACAGAGGGTTTCCTTCTCACCTTATTTCAACTCTACAGCTCTGTCCATCTGCAGACTCAACTCCAGACCTAAAAAGACCCTTTAACAAAGGGTAAAAAAATAGGCTTATTTAGTAAGAAAATATTCATAGGAGGTAACCCCATTATCACGTACTCAAATCATTTACTCACCCTCGTGTCATTCCAAAACCATACAATTTTCATTCATCTTCAAAGTCATATTTGATGAAACCTGAGAGATTTCTGTTCCTCCATTGAAAGTCCATGCAACCAAAAATTTGATGCTTCAAATAGCTCAAAAGACATTATAAAAGTAATCCATATGAATCAAGCCGTTTAATCTAGGGCCCTATGAAATTCATTTAATTTTTTCCCAAATTCCCTTTTTAACTTTTCTGGATTCCCTTTTTTCCCTGTTTTAATTCTTCTAATGTTTTAATGGTTCAATTAAATTGTATTAATCAAAAAGCATTTCTAATTAATTAAAATCATGAAACTTACACAATTTAACAGCAATTGATTAAGTTTAACAAAAATTTAATTTTTAAGGCCCTATGAAATGTTTTATTTTTTCTCTTTTTTTGTACCAAATTCTGTTTTCCATTAATTTTCTGAATTCCATTTTAATGGTTTCATTAAATTGTAATAATCAAAAGCATCTCTAAATAATTGATTTTATATAAAAAAAATTTTTTTTCAGATATACTGTGTTATGTATTTACGTTTTTCTTTAGTATGTGTGTAGTGAACGAAACCTGCACTATTTTTTCATACAGAGACATGCAGAACAGGATCCATAATTAAATAGTATTTTGAGGCTTAATATTCACAGACACTAGATCATATCGCGTTTTGATTTAAGTGTACTGACCTATTTTTGATTTATTCATCCACAGTTTGGCAAATTCATTGACATTCTGCATTATACAGTAAATTCTATTTTTATGACTGGATTCCGCTATTCCGACCGCGTTTTATCATAGGGCCCTAGGTTTAATCCAAGTCTTCCAAAAAGACACAACCACTTTTTTATGATCATTGATCAACATACATAAGAGCACATCAAATATGGTAAGCACAAACTTGACCATACTCACTTGATGTATGTGTGTCAGCAAACATCTTCCATTTTCTGTTTAAATTGATTGTGTCCCCTCAGAAGACATGAATTAAATTTCTCAAGTTTACAGTTACAACGTCTTTATACTTTTTGAAACATCAAAATGTGGTTGTGTGGGGACAAAAATCATGAAAGTCTTATGGCTTTGGAACGCCATGAGGGTGAGTAATTGATGACAGAATTTAAATTTTTGGGTGAACTATCCCTTAAATGCCAGTAACTTACTTGACAGATCCTTGGTGTCAGTCCAATGGAGTCCTGCACAGATAAAGAGGACACATAATATTTAGGTTGAAATAGTGCTTCACCAATGTCTTTATCTCATACAAGTAGTTACTCACTGGAGTGCCCATCATGGTGTAAGTTTTCCCTGAGCCCGTCTGTCCATACGCAAACAGACACACGTTATACCCCTCTGAAGCTCCAGACAGGACACACACACCAAGGTCTTGAAACACCTACAGGTGGAGAAAGCACACTTTTGACACACATTTTAAGAAAAGCACTTTTTATTGTAATTTCTATTAATAAGTCTAATGTTCTGACACACAGGTGACATTCTTGTTCTGTGCTCTTTGAATGGGTTTATTGACAGAATGTGATTGTTGATCTGTGTTTATTTGAGAGAAAGAGCCTGTTCTCTGAAGGTTATGTTTGTGCAGGTTTCGAGCAAAGAGAATGTGCTGCGTCTGTGTTTGCCTGAGATTCTCAGAGTGTGTGCCGTTCTCACTGTAAGGAGAGGAGAAATGAAAACAGAGACCTACTGCTCTCTCACCAGCCCCACTTGGACTGCTTTATTTTCCTCTTTCTCTTCCTTCAGTCTATTTTTCTTCAGAATTATTGAACCCCTGTGTCTTAATGAAATCGCTTTGAAAGAATGTTCCACTACGCTGGCATTTGTTTGTATTACACGTCATCTTGGCTACGCCACTGGCTTGACACATGTCTGGTGAGGGCAAAGTTCTCAATCAACTTTGCTGTTTCTAAAGAGTAGTGATGCATCAAAATTGCAGCAACCAAAAATATTCGGCTAAAACAGCTTTTGGTTTTAGCCGAAATAGTTTTGGAGGGCCGAAACCACTGACTGAAACAGTAACGTTTAATTAGCTTTTCCAATATTGCATTTTGGCTGTGTCAGCGTCTCTTTCATGCACATAGTGTGGACACACTTCATCGTGACCAAAAATTACGCTAGAGTAGCAATATGTAATATATGTTCGGCTGAAATATCGACAGGCGGTTCATTGCCAAATAACATGATTACGACTGGTTTCATTTATCACTTGAGAACACAACACATTAGAAAGCAAGCAGAGTTCCATTACCCAAGCTTTATTTTCGGTTTCCTTTTTTGGCTAAGTGAAAACTTTAATTTGGGTTTCAGTAAAAAATGTCGGTGCATCACTATTTTACAGAGGCAAGCTTCAGCATTACTACTGCTCATAGTAGTTGAGCAGTAGGTTGGGGAATAGTTTAAAATTAAATTTAAATTTAAAGGAATAGTTAAAAAACTAATATTATGATATTATAATCGCAATTTGTGAAAGATTTTTTTTAGACTGATCTTTTCAATGAATCGGTTTATTCATTTCACAAAACTGGTCTGAATGTTTAATTCACAAATCTGACTGATGTTTTCCTTGGGACAATTAACAGACCACTGGAGGGGAGGATTATTATGAATTGCACATGTAACACATGTGGACACTTTTATGACAATTTTATTTATTAAAGCTTAAAAGCTCCATTTCCCATTCATTGTAACTTTACATTATTCAGATTCCTCCATTTACGTTCCACAGAAAATCATACAAGTTTGGAGCAACATGGGGGTGAACTATATGCCTGTAAGACTGTCTGACACTCTGGACATGTACAGTAAGAAAACAACCCCTATTATAGTAGAGTAACTGTGTAGATGGGTAATAAAAGAGCCATTGTAGATCTCAGAGAGAAAGCATGTACACATTATAATAATGTTTAACAGCTAGAAACAAAGCAAAATCTATAAGATTGGCCAGTAAATGGCACTGTAATATATTCTTCAAACAGCCTTTCCCTCATGCCAACTCTTAAAGGAGGTATTAATAGCCAAAAAAAGAAGAACAGGTTAATGCTCAACTGCCAAACGATTGTTTTTCACACACCTTTGTCTATCTTCATGAACATTCAATAGCATTACAAAAACTAAACGCATAAAAGACAATCTTTCTTATTGTGTACTACAGGTGTGGGAGAGAGAAAGTAATTTGACCTTCACATCCATTGAAAACCCAGTGAGTCAGCAAAACAAGAGACTCTCTCAGGGTATTGTAACCCAGGTATGTATTTGGCTGAGATGAGAAGAGTCCTGGGGCTGTTGCGGTCTCTGTGTAGGGTGTGAGTAGAGGCTAATTGGGATGCTGTCTGCAGGGAGAGCCGATCAGCATCTAGCAGCCGCTTCTGTCTGACTCACTCTAATTAGCCTGGGCTCTGAGCTTCTTCAGCTTGAAAGAATCAGTGAGGGAGCTTGTTAGAGGAGTCCATCTTAACTCACGCTCCACTGAACTCTGCTCATGCAAGATGCTTTTTTTCACTGTCACAGCGCGTTCTTTTAATTTGCTCTCCCTGTCACCACTGGACTTTTGCCTGAGCACTCTATAACAACTTCTTAAACAGCAATGTGCTTAGGGTGGGTAGTAGTGAACTGGCACACGACAATTAATTTGTCTAACTTCATTAAAAGCAAAATTTGTTCACTTTTGCTAACAATTTAAAAACATTTAGAAGCACCATCAAAAAAGTAGGAGTTTTCAGAGAAGGTAATGATATACGGTGACTTCTGATATACGGTTTTCTGAGCGCAAACATCTGAAGCACACGCACAGAAATCAGCTGAGTACTAAACTCTTTCATGTCTTATTGCGCTTAAAGTTTATGTTAGAAACACAC
This sequence comes from Sinocyclocheilus anshuiensis, assembly GCF_001515605.1. Lineage (NCBI taxonomy): Eukaryota > Metazoa > Chordata > Actinopteri > Cypriniformes > Cyprinidae > Sinocyclocheilus > Sinocyclocheilus anshuiensis. The sequence goes on along the minus strand of NW_015558579.1, from coordinate 2,166,729 downwards.
AAAAACAGTTGGTTATGTCAGTGAAGGTAAACAGCTGGGAAAGAAATTGCATGTTTATATTAGATCTGTGTGGCAGCAGTATAATAAACAGTAAATAAATCAATAAATCCACTGCTCTGTTGTCTCCTCTGAGGCTGGGACTCTGAATAGTGTTCTGTGCTCGTCTGTGCAGCCAAAGACAAAACAGTTAGCATGCTTTGCTTGAACTTTCGCCATGGCATTAGAACTGGTACACTGTTGTTCCTTGCGAAAACACAATGGTGGTGCCGTGGGTGGAAACGTGCAGATTAAGGGGCAGTAATATTATAATAAGATCCGCTTTCTAAGTCACGGGGGGAGCGAAATCTGACGTGCTCATTCACAAGTTTTCAGAGAAAGGCTTACCAAAAAAAACTACTGGGTTGTTCATTTTCACGTTTCCTGGGTTGGTAGATGCACCGGGAACCGATTATAGCACTTAAACGCAGAAAAAGTCAGATTTTCATAGTCACTTTAAAAAAAAAAAATCTCTTTCCACTTGCCTCATTCACGTTGTTATTTTTACAGAAAAAAATGTGACCGCAATGCAATATGACCACAGAATAATAATAATAATTGAATTAAATCCCCTCTATGATTATGTTTGTGCATGCAGTTATGAATGTGTGCATGTGTACAGCCATAGGAAACCTTGGACAAAAGCATCTGATGTTTGCTTTCCTCCTTTTCCCTCCTCATACCACAAACAAAAACAATTGGACTTTTGGTCACAATGCAAGAGGAAAGCTGAATATAGAGTTGATTCTGGACAGGAAGTTGTCCAGAAGGTTAGTGCTTCGGGCAACGTGATCCCAAAGACCCCTACGAGGAGACGCTCGATCAGGGAGGGGCAAACCCAAAAGTGGGGCAGTGGAAAGGAAGAGTCAGGCGGTCTAAATTAAGGGAGATGACGTCTTTCAATAACAAACAACACTAGCGTGGGTACGGTCTTGGCTTCTCGGTTAAAGGGTTTAAATGCTGTGGTTAAAGACGTAGTAAAAGAGAGGTTGAAAGCAGGATGCTTCAAGATTAGTTATTCAAGCAGAAAAGAGGGATGGATACGAAAGGAGGAGAGAAACTCCATTAATAAACTGTTAGTACGTAATACACCCACTTTAAAATCTTAAGGCCTGTAATCAGTGTGTGGAGCGCTACAGTGGGGAGAGGCTCTTTAATGTGGCTTTCTTAATAGCCACCTCTGAAAAACTCCTTGTTTCTTGTGAGATCTCATGGGGAGTGCCAACTGAAGCCCATCCAAGGCAAAGGCCATCCCAGACCAAAGACAAAAAACAGGGACAAAAATACAGAAACACATAGTTTACATTGCAGGAACTCGAGGAATCACACAAATATCAACAAAACATGAAATCAAAAAGTCAGTATTAAAAAACTTTATACAAAATATGACGGTACCAATTATGCCATACCGTTTAAAAGAAATCACAGCTTTGCATCGCCGTAATAAATTACATTTTAAAATATATTAAAATACAAAAAGGTTACTTTCAAATGTAATGTCACTATATTACTGTTTTTACTGTATTTTTGATCAAATAAATGCAGTCTTGGTAACCATAAGAGGCTTTTTTCAAAAAAATTGTTTACAAATGACCATCACCAATTTTTGAACGATAGTGTATGTGATACAAGTAATAAATATTACATTTTTCAAATATAAAATCTAGATCAACAATGCAAAACAATAAACCTGAATGCAAAATGTACACAATGAAAGTGGATGGTGACGACAACTACAAATGATCATTTTATGGTAAAAGAGCAGCTTGGACATTGTGCTAACTATCTCCTTTTGATCCATGCAAAAGAAAACAAAATAATTCAGGTTTAGAACAACATAAGGCTAAATAATGAGTAAATGATGCCAGAATGTTCATTTAGGAGTAAACGATCTCACTGAAACTGTGTTATTGTTGCTAACATATAGTAGAAGATCCAAATAATGTATGTGACCTTAAAACTTGCTAATAAATACAACTAGACTTGGTGATACTTTCATGTTATGATTCTGAGATCCTGTTTATAGCTGTATGCGACTGTAGGGAAAGCTGGGTTAAAGGGTTGGTGGGGTGGACTGTGGGAGAGAGAGAATGACACAGAGCTGATTGGCAGGGGTTCAACTCGCTTCTCGTTTGTCATACTTTCACAGACATTATGTGGGTCAAATTTGCAAGGGGAG
>NW_015558579.1:2159795-2164325 GCF_001515605.1 Sinocyclocheilus anshuiensis | reverse complement strand
TGCAAGGGGAGAGAAAGAGGTCAGGGGATTCTGTGGGCTACACAGAAACGGCCTACAGAAAACGAATGAGCTAAAGAATGAGAGTGAGTGAGAGACTGGACTGGAGTTTCAGCAGGAATTCCAAGACACCAACTGTTGCTGCAATTAGCCAATGAGCCAATAGGAGGCTAAACTACAGGAATCTTTATTTCCTTTCAGGAATCTTTGATGAATATAAAGTTCAAAAGACACGTGTTCATTTCTGCGTCATTGAAAGAAATGATTTTACATGGTCAGTCTGTGTGTAAAGATGTTTTGTGGAGATTTTCTTCACGCCACTGACACAGAAACCCAGAAATACCAAGAGCATAATAAAGTCATGCACTGTATCCAAAAGAAAAAGTGGGAGGGGAGAGAGAGAGCGAGAGCGAGAGAGAGATAAAGAGAAGGAGGGAGGGTAAAAAACACAAAGCTGACTTCACTTGGAAAAGAAAACCAGCATTGTGCTCCAGCTCTGGACCAATGACGTCCTCTCAGCACAATCTGTCAGTGAACAATTATTTACTAAAGCAGCTGTGCTGCTGGCAACAGAGGTGCTGCAGCTAAAAGCGACCCCAGTGCCCTTCACCTTGCTCTACTTTACACTCATCTTTTGTTTAATGTTATCTCAACTCTCTCAAAAATTTCATTATTCAAGCTGTGAAAACTTGAGAAAATCAAATCAATTGAAACTGAAATAGAAGAGATTTTTCAGTTCACATGAAGTCCATGTGACATGAGTGGTTCAACCATAATTTTACGAAGCTACGAGAATACTTTTTGTGCACAAAGAAAACAAAAATAACGACTTTATTCAACAATTCTTCTCTTCCAAATGACGTATTCCGCCATTATAGAGAGTATCCTCTGCACGTAAACAAGGCGCAGTGTATGCATGTTCTACGTCAGCAGCATCACGTGCATGTGTTGTTTATGCGCGTTAATTGCGTTAAATATTTTTAACATGTTAAACTAAAAAAAAAAACTAAACGCCCGTGTTAGCGTGCTAATTTTGACAGCACTAATCTTAATTTGTGTTCCAAAGCTGAACGAAGGTCTTACGGGTTTGGAACGAGGGTGAGTAATTAATGACAGAATTTTCATTTTTGGGTGAACTATGCCTTTGAAACTATTTATTTTTACTACCAGAGTGCACATACATTTTGCTTAAAAGTCAGCATGAAGTTGAAATTCACCTTACCTCACCTTAAATGCATGTTATTGATCTCATTGTGAGAAATTATGTTTTTATTATTATTATTTTTTTTTTTTTTAGCTGGACCTTCCAATCATTTAGTCTGCATAAACCCTGCCCATTTCCTAAAATCAACTGCAAGCTCATATTAAGATCTGCCTTCATGCAATCAACAACCAATTTGGTGCATTGGTTCAACTGGTTCCTTAAAAAGAACTAACTCAAAAGAATAATTCAAAAATGGTTATTTTGTTACAAAAGTGTGCACTTAGAGTATTACCAATGGTTTAGATGTTGTTTAATCCAATACCCAGTAATGCGTTCAGGATGTGATCCAACCTTGCCTTCACAACAGCTGGCTTCCATTACCCATCTTTATCTATTCTGCTCCAAGGCCTGATCCACCTCTCCATCCTGCTCTCAGCCCTCTGCTTTCTCTTCATACATGGACATATACAGATAGACATGTTCCTCCAGAGACAACCACCAATCTTTTAGCCACTAAAAAAAAAACAGAAAGTATATTCCCACATGCACAGAGAGAAGCGCAGGGAGGGGCAGCTGGCTTCTAAAGGGAAATAGTGGGGGAGAAGTTGGAGAGAAGGAGCATGGCTGGTTTCCCGTCCACTGAGGCGTCTTTGGAGACCCCACAGGAAGGAGAGGCTCCAGTCTCATTCTGTTGCTTGAAGCCACAGAGAACAGCAGTTCACAGGAAGATCCAATTAAGGAGCAACATGTGAGACTTCATGAGACTCTTTTCACCAAATACCAATTAAACTAGATTGGATAAAACGATTCAAACTTAATATTAAATGAATGATATTTAATTTAAAAAAAGATGAAAGCGAGCTGAACAGAGAAAAGCATTTATCCTGTCTGTAATGTGGTCTCTTACTCTTGCAAATATTTACATACTAACCAAAGTTTCATTCAAAATCCCACAGTTTCTAGAGTTACTGGTACTACACTAAAATTGTGGTAACTTTGCATCAGCTATTAATGTTATTACAAAATTAGAGTCTGTGTGAAATGAAAGACTTCACTTGTGACATATTTCTGAGTGAACTAGAATAATGAATGAGAAAAAAAAAAATAGAGGGTGAAGCCTGATTTTAACACACCTCCTCTCAATCTCTAGCTCACAGCAAACTGCCGTTTTTTTGAGGGAAATGGTTCAAGGATGTTTGTCTACAGCGTCAAACTTATGTCACCAGAGAAAAAACATCAATCCAGAGGGGAAGCAAATTTTCAGATTTTGATTACATTTTATAAAGACAAACATATTTTGTCCTGTGAATTGTATACTAAAGCCCAAAGTATACTTCAATTTTGACAATTTTGACATGAACACTTAGCTTATGTAGACAGCTACACGCCTTTTGAATTATGCTGTACTTGATTTGATAGCATGCACAAACACCAGCAGTCAATTTTTATTTCATGTGGACTTCAAACTAAATTATGGGACAATTCTGCAAGCTACTACACTCTGTCTTAAAAATCATGCTCACAAGGTGCTTTTTAGGATATCAAATCACAAAGCAGAAGATGGATCTTATTGAAGTTTTTTTTTTTTTTTTACACACTGTGAGGTTGATCACAGTGCACCCATGATGATGAGACTGTCTGGACTTTTATTTTGCTTCAGATGGGAATCCCTCCCACAGGACTCCAAAAAGAGGTCAGTTTCTTTCTCTCTGACCAGACTTTGCTACAGGCCGCCCAAGGAATGCAAGCTCCAGGCTTCTGCCGTAAAGCTCTGACTGGGCAAAATTGAAAGAGAGGAAGCGAAAGAAGAGAAAGAAAAGTGTTGTGCAGACAAGGTCATCCTCTGTGCGTGGGCCATCACAGCTCAGTCTTTCATACAGTGTGGACAAAGATACTCTGAAGGGAACACCAGGGCGTGACTGAGGAGAAGGTTCACTGACAAAGGAAAGATATAGTTCACTTGTTTAACTTAACTTGGTTAACTGTGAGTACTATGTGTATGAGATCCGTGCTTGTTGGTCTGAAGTTTGAGAGAACTTGTGGTTTTTGCAGCAGTCCAACAGTATTCAATTAGTTTCAATTCTTGCTGAATCAATGAAATCTCATTGTTTCAATATCCCACTCTACAAAATATCTTATAATTGGCTGTAATTCTATCAATTCTACTTCACAAAGGACAGAGAAGTTGTGAAAGTTTGAGTTAAGGCCCATTCACACACCAAGCATGAAAACTATGAACTATAATATAGTAATATATAGTACTATATATATATATATATATATATATATAGATAGATAAAAGTAATATATAGTTATTTTTATAGTTAATGTTCATGGTGTGAACGCCTTTAAACCAATGCAAAAACATTCTCTATGCAAGCAAGTGAACACAAAGACTTCGAGCTATGTAAGGTTGATATAGGTTTGAAAACAATTCATAACACAAGTGTTGCATTCTCAACACTGCAAGGGGGGGGCTTTCACAACTACATGTGCACAATTGTATAGAGTATGTTTCTGACCTTAATCGTCCAGCCAACTTTGCGCACCCACATACAGGTTCAAATAAACTAAATCTAAGACTATGTAGGGAAGACACCCTTCACAGAGATAAGCAGTGTTTTGATTCTGCTGAGGGATAATATTTCCTCAGACCTTTTCCTGGTGGGTCAAAGGTTTTGATTACGCTATCATCCTGCAGTGCTCCGATTATCATGCACCAGCCTCCACCCAAGACACAGGAGATTAACAGGCTCATCAGTGACATCAACATCAGTGCAGATACACTAAACATGCATGAGAGTGGAAGCTCACCTCCTCTTGTGACGCATAGTTGGGAGCCGCTGGATCCACGGACCAGTAGCAGAAATCAAACCCAAACTCCATAACCTTCTCCCTGGAGTCAGGCAAACCTTCTGATCGCCCGTCCAAACGCCCCTCCAACTACATAGAGAAAAAAAATGGAGATAAATGGAAGACAGTTCGCAAAATAAACTAGATTTTTTTTTTACATTTCCTAAGATCGGTGCTTCTTCCCTGCCACAGTGCCGTTCTGTGGTTTGCTTAACTAGTATAATGCATTTTATTTAACTATATAATTAACCATGGGCGACACCCCCCGCAATTGTCAGTCATGGAATCCCTAGTAAATTGCAACCACTGTTTCCTGACATCATCCGCTTTCGGAAGCCCAAACAAAGACGTTTGGTCACGGAGGTGAAAAAAACAACGTTTCAGGCGGTCGCACACAGGACGAGAAGCACAGCGTTGCGCCACATCTTTAAAATTCAAATACTTTATTTTCTATGAGTGCAGGCACACCGGCGGCG
>NW_015558579.1:2152747-2158936 GCF_001515605.1 Sinocyclocheilus anshuiensis | reverse complement strand
TATTTCTTGCCCCCCGACTCAAGAGTCAAATGTCGCCCATGTAATTAACTAACCACATATGTGTCACAACCAGCATCACACAGGTTGTGGTGTAATAACTTCTGCTAATTAATCAATTTGAGATCAAATTAATGTCAGATTATTGATGCAAATAATAAACATGGCATCAGAAGACTACTTCACTATTTTGGTACTCTGTTGTTTTGTTTTATTTCCAGATGTTTTGTTCAATCATGGGTTCCCCCAGGTAGGGGTGGGCGATATACCGGTAGAGATTTTGGACTGTTGTCTCTATCGCGGTTACATGCTCACATGACGTTGCTGTGCTACATGGTCACAAAATCTTATCATTTGTATGTGTTTATAAGAACTATGTTGTTAACAACTATGTGGTTAACAATCCCTCTGGGATTCGCACCCCTGTTTTTAGCGCATATCTATAAGATTGCTTGCTGCTAGGTGGATGCTAAATAGCAATAGTGCAGCTCTTCTCAACACACAATTTAAGGTCTCATTCTTAAGTTACATTCTGGAGTTTAATGTTCAGGGTTAGTGGTTGGTTGAAATCCTCAAATATGAGCAGTAGTGTTATTTAACAACATCACTAAAACATAAATCATATTATATCACACAAATACTCACTGGCGCCAGTGATATCACGTTTTCTGTTGAAATGATTGAAGACGTTTCACATACTTAGTTATCCGCCCAGCCAAATTTTATATTATACAGATTTTCTTATACAACACTTGTAGCAGCTGATAACCCTTCATTATGATTCTTTCTCATTAAGTGCTTTCACAAACTACATTAGACTTTATTGAGAAAAGTGATTTTCCATTGAAAATCTATTTAGCTCATGTAATCAGTTACTGGGAGACCAGCCCTTTATGTGCTCAATTTTTCCACTAATAATGTTACAGCACACTGATGCCAAGAAGCAAGGCTGGGTGCCTGTAGCTTACGCTTGGGATACTCTTTAGTGGGCTCAAAAGCAACATTAATAGGAAGTAGTTAGGCTGGGAGACAAATGACTTAAGCATCCGAGCATGACTCGACGCGAACCGACCCTTCAGCATCAAGTTATTTCCCAGATCTCAGCAAACAGAGATCATGTATATCTCAGCTCATTATTCACCCAGTCAAACAGATTTTCACGGCACAGCATGTGCATTTGGAGGAGTGTGCAGAAACATGCCTGGGCATTGCCAACCGGTCACCCAGACAACGTTACATTTGCGGCTCTGGTGTGTAATTATTCACACAATTGCAATCCCACAGCTTACTTAATTTCCTCACAATATGGCCCACAGCTTCACTAATGAGCCCCAACATTGCACTCAGCACCGTTATATTTAGGCTCAATAGTAATACACAAAATCAGATCTGATAATATGGCCAAGGCTCCAATTGGCCTGCTTTCCCAAAACATTATGAAACAGGAGTACTTTAATATAAGTACTATATTTATTAGTGCTTTACTATTTTAACTCTACCCTTCCCAAAAGCATTGTTACCTACATTAAAAAACATTATATTTAAATGGCATTCATTAATTTTTAAGTGTGTGTTAAACGTCCAAATATTTTATAGGACCACTTCTCAAAGTAATGGCAAAAGATTTAGCATTCATTCACTCTTCTTGGATCCTCTAAAATTGCACTTAAAAGATAGGCCTAACTTACCCCCTTTTTTGTTTCCTCTCATGTTGTTCCAAACCTGTATGCAGCATTGTTAGTTACCTATTAAAAATAATTTTCATTAAGACAAATTACAATATAAATATTAGATATTAGAGAAGTTACATTTTAGTGAAAATTAGAAATGTTGCCTGATCAACAATTAAAATAAGTTAAATTTGACATACTAAAATTATTACAAGTAAAACTTAAATAAAATAAATTGAAGAAATATTTCTAAAGAAATATATTTAAAAAAATAATAATACAAATTACAAAAGCACATAAACTCAATAAAACTTCAAATAAAACAAAAACTGAAAATATAAAAAATAAAGCTTATTCAAAATAGAAATAATAACTGTAATAGTATATAAAAATACTAAAATAACACTGCATGTACGCAGATATTTTGAAATTTTTTGTCCATACAATGGAAGCTAATTGTCACTAAAACGGTTTGAATGACAATGTTTAAAATACCGTCTTTTTTGTTCCACAGAAGAAAAAGTTATACAGGTTTAGAATGACATGAGGGTGAGTAAATGATAACAGAGTGTTCATTTTTGGTTGAACTATTAAATTATTTTAACTATTATATTTTACTTTATAACAAACAATCTGATCTGGGAAACATGCACTACTTTAGTACTTAACTTTCACACTATTGTACATGAAACTGTAGTATAGACAATGTGTCAAAGCATCTGTGTTAACAGCTAGGCCATGGCTTTGTTAACATTATGATTATTTCAAGATGGTGATATAAATCCAGAGCCTAACATTTAGATGAACAAAGACATAATAATGCATCTTTCAGACTTCCTTGGACCTCTGGATTCTCATTTCACTCTAAATGAGATTCCGTCGACTGACACACTGGGCTCATGACATTCATCACTCAGTTAATGTGACTGCTATCTCCCCCGGGACACTAGTATCAAAAAGAACAATGATCTGATCATAGACCACTTATCCTCTAATGTGTGCAACATGAACAATTAATACAATGTGAAAATGTGTTTCTTGCTGTTTTTAATGTCTGCCTTCCACGCTTGTCTTTATGTCAGCCCATCTTTTCCCTTGAAAACCATCTTACTTTCTTTAAAAAAAACTGGTGGAAATTAAGTCTTTATCTTGCTCTCATGCTCACAGCAGGTGACCAGATGTGGCTTCTCCCATTTCATTAATCCATTAATCAAGTGCTGACTGCAAGGGAGTATTTCCTGCTTCAGAAGTAAGAATGTGTCTATACATTTGAGACACACAGTTACATTAAAAGCCATTTCAGATATATTCATTTGAAACAGATTTTTATTTGTAACAATGTAAAAGTCTTTACTGTCACTCATAACTACTGCTTCATTTATTTAGATGCAGAACATCTTTACGACAACATCAAAAAGGAGACTTTTCAGACGTGCCCTCCACTTCTCCTCAGCGACAGGTGCAAGTTAAACGAGTGCAGAAACGTTACAGGTGATGAGGAGCTTCAGTAGAATCATCTGCTGTGGTCAGATGTGATGTTGTCAGGCCATATGTCAGTAAAACTAATCTTCCTGTCCTGTCAGCTGTTAAACTGTGCTTATAGTACGTGCGTGCTCTTCAATTGCACGCACAAACCGTGTCGCGCTGTAGCCTGTATCATTTCATATTAAAAGCGCAAATGAAACTACTAGTGTGCATGTCAGATCCGCATCATGTTCAGCAGTGGCAGCTCTTAAAGTAATAGCAGCCTAATAACCTAACCTGGCTGCTGTGATGTCTGTTAATCAAAGAACAAAAGAAAAAAGAAAAAAAGGAAATCAATTACTTTTGTAACTTTAAGGATTTATCTAGATTTAATTTAGTGTTAGATAACTTTATTTCATTTCTGTATATTTCCTACTTGCAGAAGAGCACAGGTAAATATGACATTTATTATAATGGGTTTATGTGAAGATTGTTTTAAGTTAACTTACATTAGAAGGTGTTATTTTTTAAAGTCTAATAAATGTTAAAATTGATAGCTCTCAATTATACTGTAATGTTGAATAGCTATAGTCAATGGTTAAATATTAGGAAAAAAAGAACAATTTCCTGGAGACATCAGTAATATTTGTATCAGTGATACTCACCTTCAGTCATAAAAAAGTTGCCATTAAACAAACATTAAAAATATACTGTCTTTATGTTGTTTCTACATTATTTTGAAGATTGAATGTGAAATTATTGCAATACAAAAGTATTTTTAAAAACTTTAATGTTAGGTGGAATTTCAGAAGAATGTGTGATTAATTAGTTAATTTTTTTTTCTATTGACAGCACTAATATATCTTTTTTTATATTTTTGGCCTGTAGTGCCTGTAGTCATCATAACACTATTTGGTCCAGAAGCAGAGAACCAATCAGGTTTTGAAGCTCTCAGTCAAGAATTAGGTGTGGAATGATTTTAGAAAGTGTAAGATAAGTGTGCTACTTGTTTAGGTGTTTGGGGTTTTCATGTGTAAAGAGGAAGGCGATAATAGCATATTGCTTCTGCAATCAAATATGTTTATGCTTTTCATACACTGAATAAATAATCAAGTGAGTAATCCAGCAGGAAGAGAATAATTTTCACTATAAACTTCCTGTTGCTGAGATACTGCAAGTAGCCATCTAACCCTGACACCGCCTCCTCTTGAACTCTTACAGCAATGTCAACAACTGCCAATTTCTGGCGCAATAAAAAAAAGAAAAAGGTACTTTCTGGCACCATAAATCATAAATATTACATATGAACTAATATTTAAACAAAAATGGACCTACCTTCGCATTTCGGACCCTCACCACTTTGTCTTCCACTTGTACAGCTAATCGTCCTCCATCCAGACTCTCCCTGCAGAACAAAAACAAACAGACTGATATTCAAGACACTGCTCAGAGCACTGCTAAGTAAACATTTATAGAACAACCATATTAATTTTTTTTGACAAACTCTAGTGCCTTATTAAAAGTTTGTGACTCAAAACAGGCTAAAGGCTCATTCATTACTGAACGTGTGAGAGTGTAGAATAACAAGTTACCAGGGTCAGAAAATAACCAAGACTCGAGGGGAAAATGCCATTTAAAGTGTCAAATATGACCTAGTTATTTTAAATATGCAGGCCTTGGTTTTTTACACTATCGTTCAAAAGTTTGGAGCATGTATTACTTTTTTTTTTTTTTGAATGATATTAATATTTTATTCAGCAAGGATGGATTAAACTGATCAAAAGTTACAACATAGACATTTACAATGTTACAAAAGATATCTATTTCAAATAAATGCTGCTCTTTTAAACATTCTATTCATCAAAGAATTCTGAAAAAAAATGTAAGTGCAAATATAAGTACATTTTTCCCCTAAGATAACAGACTTCTTAACTGATATTTTACTTTTTTGTTTTTATATTGCATGGTTTGATTCGCTCCAGGTTAACCATAAACCTTCTAAAATCCTCAGAGGCATGTTTATTTGTCTGTGATCATATCCAGGCCCATATTCAGACAGGGCAGTGGAGTGAGAGGCCGGGGGTCTGGAGGATTCGTCTGCACAGCTCTGCTGCGCCGCATGAGAAGGTCAGATTCAAATGAAAACAGACAGCTGAAAACTCCTCCATGAGCCGCACAGCTGAAGCAGAAGCAGGATATGTGTGTCAGTGTGTGAGAGAGCAGCGAGGACAGCTGTGCAATCTCTACAGTATCGGGTTCCAGATAAAACTGATGCAAGAGAATGAAATCCAGTGTAGGAGCACAACGGTGTACAAATCTAAACTTTGACAACGTGTGGCTGGGGAAGGTCTTGTTTGTCTAAACTTCATCTTACAGTGTGTCATTTTTCAGTGTTAAAATATGTTTTCCTATTTAGTTTAACGCGCACACACAACTATAAGTAAGCCATTCGTACAGTATGTGGACTTTCACACTGTGGCTCTGAGGTGCTTTCAAAACACTTTCAAAGTCAACCTCTGGCTCAACCAATGGTGTGAGTTTGGGGCGGGACTACCTGTTTGTTGTTGATGTCAGTTTTTATGGGACTAAAAATGAAGTGAAAAAGTTTGTATAAATTGATGATTAGAAATTGATGAGAATCAAGATGTTCAGGTCCACCATGGGATATGTGTTAAACTTAAAGGGGTCATATGATGCTTTTTTAAAGATCATTATTTGGTGTATTTGGTGTAACAGAATATGTTGACATGCTTTAATGTTCAAAAAACACATTATTTTTCAAATACTGTACATTATTGTAGGTCCTCTATGCCCCGCCTCTCTGAAACGCTTCGTTTTCTACAAAGTCCCTCCTTCCGACAAGCGCAGTCTGCTCTGATTGGCCAGCTGACCCAGTGCATTGTGATTGGCCGAACACCGCAAGCACTCGGAAATGTAACACCCCTTACCATAATCGCGAGCATCATCTTTCAAAATAAATGTAAAGACAGAGCCCGAAAGGGAAACAGAGTCACGTGACAGACACAGTGATGAAGCTGGTATGTGTTTGCAGTACACA
>NW_015558579.1:2139908-2152712 GCF_001515605.1 Sinocyclocheilus anshuiensis | reverse complement strand
GAATAATAATAATAATAGTAATAATAATAATATATAAAAAGTATTAAGCATGTAGTGCAAAATGAATTACTAATGTCTCTCTCTCTCTCTCTCTCTCTCGCTCTCTCTCTCGTGCGCGCGCTCTCTCTTGCTCTCTCTCTCTCTCTCTCTCTCTCTCTCTCTCTCTCTCTCTGAGCGGATGTTGGGAGTGAGTGGGCGGAGTCGGCGTGAGTGTGGTGTGGTACGAGTGAGTTTTCTGTTTCTTCTTTCTTAAATTTTTTTTGATTTGGTTGAGTTGGTGTGTAGAAAAGAAAGTTTTCTGTTAAGCTAGAAGTTGCGAACGCTGCTTGCCAGAGGTTGCTGGTAAGCAATGGCGGCTGCGGCTGCGGCGGCGCCAGTGTCCTCTGTGGCGTTCGAGCGTCTTTCACGGAGACACGGAATTAAAATCGCGCCGGTGATGAATTGTTCTGTTGAGGAATGTAGTCTGGCGGTTGGAAAGGCCGTCGGGTATGAGATTATCTTGTCAGCGTCGAGAATGAATAGTGCTGTCGTTGTTTTTCTCAACGCTGTGGAGAAAGTGAACAGTGTAGTTCAAAGTGGGGTAATAATAAAAGATACGTTTACCCCAGTAATGCCTTTGGTTCAGCCAGCAAGGAAGATTACATTGTCAAATGTTCCTCCTTTCATAAAGGACGATTTATTATTGGCAGAATTATCAAGGCATGGAAAAATAGTCTCTCAAATGAAAAAAATTCCCTAGGTTGTAAATCACCTTTGTTGAAACATGTTGTATGTTTTAGACGCCAGGTTCACATGATTCTGAAAAGTGAAACAGATTAACTTAGTGTGGCCTTTAAATTTAAGATGGATGGAACAGAGCAGGTGGTTGAACAGGTGAAGGATACAGAGATAGAAGCGTGGCAGAGTCTTAACTTTGATAAAGAACATCTCTTTGGATTTGAGACTTTAGTCTTTGCAACTTCAGGGATCTTATCTATGCACAATCAGCTTGTAACACTCCAAAGAGAAAGGAAAACTTGAAATTGCATCATATGACCCCTTTAAATATTAATAATAAATAACACTTTAAATTATTATTAAAATAATAATAACAATAGTAATAAAAAGAAATAATAATAATAATAACTATTATTGTTATTTATTCATTTATTGTTTTTGCTACTTAATATTTTTGGAAACTGTGATGCACTACCATTCAAAAGCTTGCGGTATGAAAATAAACAAATAAATAAATATTAATAAAATAATTAATTAAAAATTTTTATTTAATTAAATTGATCAGAAGTGACAGGTAAAAGGTAAAGACATTTACAATATTGTAAAAAGATTTCCATTTCAAATAAGTGTTGTTCTTTTGACATTTTTATTCATCAAAGAATCCTGAAAAATATGTATCACGATTTCCACAAAAATATTTTTTTCCAACATTTCTAATAATTAGAACAATTATTAATAATTTAGTACTAATAATAGCTGGCAAATAATAAGCCCCCAATACAGCATATTAAAATGATTTCTGAGGGATCATGTCACACTGAAGACTGGAGTAATGATGCTGAAAAATCAGCTTTTCCATCCCAGGAATAAATGACTAATTAAAAAATATTATGCTTTATGCTATCAACATAGCATAAATTGAAAAGATTTTTTCCCCAATTGTAATATTATTAGTAGTAATAATATTCACTAAATGATTTTAATCAAATAAATGCAGCCAAAATCTTTCAAAATCAAAAATAATTACTCCAAACTGACCTGTAGTGTATATGTATCAAATAAAAATTGTATAAAAAATACTACATGTTACTGCAACTTTGAAGATATGGTTCTGTTGACTCTGTTTGACCTTTAACCGCCCTAGAACACCCTAGAAACCATCCAAAACACCCTGGCAACTGCACTAAAAACAATTTGGAACACCTCAGCAACCATTCACAATGCCCTAATATCATGGTAAGTTTTGCACAACTTTTTAATTGAAAATGTACAAAATCAACCTATTTCCCAGTTCTGTTTGCTGCTGATAATGCAGCAGATGTTACACACCTTTAAGCAATGAACTCTCCCACTGAATGCTCAGAGTTATGAAGCTCTTAGCTTGTGTAGTACCATGTGGGTCTGTTTCACTCTGCCAATGATGAATGGAGGCCCTACCCACAACAGCCTGCTTCGCCTGTCATTGTATGTGTGTACATACTTTTGCCTAGAAACAGTGCATTTTATAACATAATCAGTGGAAAGAAAAAATAACTCTCGTTATGAGGAGAACATGTTTACAAACTTGGATTTCTGTGCCATTCCCACACAATTCCTGCCATCTGCAGCAGCTAAAACTCTGAACTCAAACAGAAGACTTTTTTTTTTTTTTGACAAAAGCACAAAGAGCATAAAGTCACATATTTATTATGCGCATACTCATAAAACCAACGGCTGCCTGTTAAAAAGCCATCTTCATTTGCACAATAGAGACGGACAGCCATGAAGTTGTCCTTTGTGATGCACACTTCAGGAAGACTCTTTAAATGTCAAGGCTAGCAGCTACCGGCCAGACACACGCACACAGCTTTGTGTGTCAGTCTGGGAGGAGTTTCTTTACCCCACTGTCCAGCACCCACATACTGTAGTAATTTGGCTAATGCTGGAGGGTGGTGCAGTGGGCTCTCATGAGGCAAACTCTGTGTACAGGATACCCCCCTTTTAAAAAAGTTAAAGCAAAACACATCCATTAGGTTTTACTGATGCAACACATTTGTAATGCAATTCTGTAAAATTGACACAAACAAGACATTACAATTATACAGTACTGTCAGTTCCTTTGGGGGAAGGGGTTTTAAGGGGATTCAAGGAGATTTTTGGAGATTATAGTACATTTATCGTGCACCAAAACAGCGTTGCTCAAAACAACTTCACATGCACTGCTTATGCATTATCTCCATGTATGCACTGCTTATGCATAATATATTTAATGCATGCTTATGCGTTGTTTTTGAATATGCTATCTTTTTTTTATCTATAGATTGACGTGTTAAAAGTTTTAATTACTTACATATATAGTACATCATAAAGATTTGCAATATAATGAGACGTGTAAATGCAGAGCTCACGCAATAGTTTTATTGAATGGCAGCTTATTTGTTTCAGTTGGCTTTCAGTCAGCGCAGGTCTATTCCCAGACATAGCAACAGCACCAACAACTCAATGCTGTTTATGAACTCCATATGACTATATTCAGCAGTTTCATCATGAGCTTTTACATTTAATTAATGCAATATAAGATTCATGAAAGCTTATCGTACCTGGAGTTCAGCGGACGGACTCGAATCGCGACTTTAACGTTTGCCATTCGTTTGACACCGGGCTGAGGGAAACGATTAATTGACGTTCAGCTGCCCGTTAGAATCCATTTATTAAATCCCTCCAGAACACTGAATTATTCCGAGCAGAGTGAGGAAACCGATAGCAAGTTTTTCGGGTCATGCTATTGATAGCGTCTACTTTAGACTATCACAGAGCACATCATAAAGCCGCGGCCGCAGTTGAACTGCGCTGAAACTTCCTGCCGTCTCTGCTGGAGGGGAGATTACGAATCCTACTATGGCGAAGGCTTCGCTCATGAATATTAAGATAGAAGGATGACGTTAGTTCTAATAGTTCTTTCTGATTTGCTGAATGAACCTTTTATTTTGAATAAGGCGGGGCTCAAATATTAATTAGGATTTTTTTTTTTTTTACTGGTCAATCCGAGAAGCAACGTCAGTATGTCTTTAATATTCGTGAGGCAAGCCATCGCCATAGTAGGAAACTTTGGAAAAAGAAACAAAGGCGAAGTGTTAGCCTGAAGGCACGCATTAACTACACGTCTCTGCTTTATAATAATCTCGTGTACGCTAATTAGGACAATTGTTTTTCCGCTTTTAAAAGCATATACACGAATGTTCAAAATTATGGGCTCAGTAAAATTTTTCTACAAATAAATTAATACTTTTATTCAGCAAGGACCATAGACTGTATAAAAAGGCAAGGACGCGCTAAATTGGTTAAAAATGACAGACATTATCTCTTGCAAATAAATGCTTTATTGTTGAATGCTGTTCATTATCACCGTTTCTACAAAATTATTAAGCAGCACAAATGTTTTCAACATTGAAAGAATAAATGTTTCTTGAGCATCAAATTAGCATATTAGAATGATTTCTGAAGGATCATGTGACACTGAAAAGAACATTTAGCTTTGCCACCACAGGAGTAATTCGTGACACGAAGAGTTATTACTTCTACAGGGAAAAATGAATATTCTCTATAAAATTTCCCTGATTTCTCCTGTTTTTATTTCCATTTTAAAATAGTCAATTCCCATGAAATTTGTCAAAAGTGCAGCCTTACATATGGAGTCCAGCTGAGCTATAAATCTAACACATGAAAGACACTTACACATTATTCACAAAATTACATTTTTATTACATTAGATAGATAGGTTTAGCATTAAACTGATGAAAACATTGTCCAACATTAACAAAGTGCAAATTTTCCGCAAATATAGACTAAGAAATGCATACAAACAGACACTCACCAACCAACCAACAAACAGGCAGAAAGACATTTAGATACACTTAAACAAATAAATAGGATTTCATAAATGACAAGAAAGCACAGTGAATGGTCTTTATCTTTTTTTACTGTGAGGCAGTATGAGTGAAAACTGGCAAAGCCCTGCTAAAATTTCCCCACAAAATGTGTTTTAAGGTTTATAATCTATCAACTCAGCATTTTTAAGCAGCAAATACTCTCCTTGCAACTAACAATAAATCAGACTTTAAAATATTTGTAAAATCATATATATTGCAGGTTTAAACATTCTTTTGTTCAAATATGCATCACTTGTTGTCTGTTAATACAATAGTGTTTGGCTGGGATTCATGTGTACAGTTGGTAAAGTAGACTCATGTGTCCCCCTAGTGGTCACTGAGAGACCTGCAGTATGTCCCTGTGGTTTGGCAGTGAAGGCAATGGGAACTGGGTGGCCAGAGAGAGCTGCTGAAACTTCTCTACAGACTCCTACAAGAGCAAACGAGAAACGCCATGAGACAGTGATTTGTGAGAATTCCAGCCTCAAAACGTAATGTTTTGCTCTCTCTAAAATTAGTTAACACATATCATATGTAAGAAGCAATTACCTCTGGCCAAGATAACGCCGACAACTTTGGCCAGTTAGTGCCCACTTCCTCCTCTCCTAAAAGACCCCTCTCTATTAGCTGTCTTATCAGGAACAGGTAGTCAGTCCTCTGGGATATTAAAGGATAAAACACAATTGAATCACCAATTCACCAGTGTTGTTACTGTTCACACAGAATAACGGTTATATTCACATGTAAACTGCATCAACTACAAGATTAAATCAGCAGTTTTACCTCACTATCTGTGGCACTAAAAATGGCAGTCAAAGTGGGTTCACTGAGGAGAAGGTGCAGAGGTGGAGAGGGAGTCTGAGACCACAGAACTAGAAACTTTTCCAGAAGAGCAGGTCTCTTGTTACCCTCGGCTGAGGAGACAAGTGGTAGCTCCCCGGATACTGCACATGGAAACAAACCCAAACAGACACAATAGGATATTCAGCATTGACTTCATGTTCTCTTCTCGATTTTCCATTAATTGCACTCTCACCAAGTTTGCAGGCAAGCTGAACAGTACAACGCAACAACATCTGCTCAACCACCGGGGAAAGGAGCTAGAAAAAGACCAGGACAAAGAAGATATTGTGTAAGTAAAGTAAACAGTTCAAAATAAAGTATTAAAAACATTGAATGATGTGGATTAAACATTTTTGAATCAAGTACGCTGAAGGGGTTCTGGTTACTTTTCTGCATCCAAGTGTTTGTCCCACTCTGTCCAGCAGAGACTCAATCTGATAAACAGTGTAAACCTCCTCATCAGATCTGGGTCCTACAGCAACACTTAAAACCTCCTGAAACATGAGAAAACATGGTTTGTGATCTGACTCGCTCGCATTTGAAAATGACCCTAAATTACCAGTTTGCTCATTGCTTTCTTGTTACAACTTGTATTATTAGTAGTAAGACAGATTATTTTAACTGTTTAAAATAATGAAATGGTTTTAAATAGCTTTAGTTTTAATTTACAATAACAACACTTCTGATAACATTGTCTGAGAATTCAAAAAAAAAAATGGTTGTTTCGCTGAGTAATTGTGTGAATTACGTGTTTATTTTCAGCAATTTTGTGGACATCTCATTTCTCACCATTCAATTATTTTTTGTATAAATCACCATCAGCAATCCACCAGTCTTCAATGAATCTGTTTTAACTAGTTTGTACAATTAGCAATAATAACCTTTATTTCAATCATGACTTCTGATCCCAGTGGAACTTTATGGGTGCAGTCTGAAACACAAGAGGACCCAGCACTAAGCCCTGAGGTACTCTTCTGGACCTGTTGACTCCTGCTCGATCCCTCACCCTCTTCAGCATCCAAACTGACGGATGAGGGCACACTCTTCATCACCCTCTCAAAAGCACTCTTCCACTCCCTCTTGAGCAGTGCTGAGGGATAAATTCAAACAGGAATAATTCAAATTCTTGTTTAAAAAAAAAAAGTGCTACAAAATAAGTAATGGAGCATTTGCCATTTTAAAATGTCACTAAAATTAGGCTTCACTACTTGTGATGTTGGCAGAGAGCCAGCTGCAAGCCTTTTCTGTAGCCAAACGAGTGGTGATGCTCTCAGCAGTGGTCAGGACCTAAACCACACCACAAAATATTAATCATATCGCAAAGTAACTAAACAAACTTGAAGGCTTTTTTTCTAACATTAATCAGGAAATGAGATGACGAAAAAAAGTAATTCTGTACAACACTGTACACCCAAGACAAACACTGTGTTTGAGCACTGCAACAGGATTTTAAATGGATTGAATTGATGAATAGTAACTGTTTTACTCACAGAGGGAGAGGTCTCCAGAGGAAGAAGTACTCTCACAGCTCCAGGGGCATTTTCACTGCAGAACCTATCATGAGAGGATGTGACAGAGGACAACTGGTCCAAAACATGTCCAACAACATGATATATATGTAATGAGAGAAGAGAGCTGCTGACCTGGTTGCTGTCTCTAGAGCTTGCATGCCTGCGTCACACAGCTGAGCACAGATAGAATCGTTTAACTTGGCCATGTCGACACCCTCCAAACCCAAACTATCTCTGAGAGTTTTCTCTCCTCCCTTCACGAGCTCCAACACAAGCGTAGCCCTACCACACAGAGTTAGGAAAATATGAAATGATGAAAAGCAAATCTTAATTGATTTACACAGACTAACATACAGAAAAAGCCATAAAACTGACTAAATGGTGAGAGACTGACTTGATGTGTTTGACGCAGTTGGAACCGACTCTCTCAGCAACAAACTCTACAGTCCGTCTGAGAGATGGGGGCTGGTTGTGAAAGAAGGCATGTTCCAGGTCAACCTATGGAAAAACATGAACAGCCACACATGGACGACATGCCCTTAATTCTTCTACAGATGGAAGGCATTTTGCTGGCAGCACACCTGAAGTTTCTGCTGTGAACGGGTGGTGGAAGGTCCCCTCAGTTCTGCAGACGTGGGGGTGATCTTGCGAATTAAGCCTCCGCTCTTGGATGTACTACCAGCCACGAAAGCAGCAAGAAGTTTACGAAACTCCCCTGCCAAAAGAATGACATAAAGATACATCCATCACCCTCAACTGGAATCTATTCCAACCGAAGCTTGGTAAAATACATAAATTTAAGCCACATTTTTTCCCAAACAGTTCACTCTCACCTAAATATGGACAGCAAGTGTAGAGAAGCTGTTGGTCCACTAATGGGAGGGTGTCCTGAAAAGTAAATATACAGTATTATACACATTGCGAACTCAGAAAAAAGGAAAGATAAATAAACACTTCTTTCCCTCCTTAAAGGAAAAAGTTAAATGTATCCAGAGCAAAAAATCAGTGACCCACTCACCAGCCCCTGAGAGCTTGTAATATTCTCCAGTTCCTTAATTTCTTCCTTTACATCTGTGCTAAAGAAGAGATCTTCAGGGAAGATAGGGATCTAAAAGAGAGACAGTTACAGAAAGATTTGACAGGTTCATAACCCATCTCTTTGTCTAGGCTGCACAATGGTTGATTGTGATAGGATAAACAGTGTATGCAAAAACAAACTATCAAATGATGCCTTGAATTATGAAATCATTAAGTCATTTTTATCCCATGTTTAGCAGCTCTTTACCAAACTCAGACCTCTTTCAGTTAGCAAAAGAGAAAAAGAACCCAGTTACCTTTCCATTTACACCTGCTTTTACTCTAAAAGTGGATTCAGATCACTATTTAAGTGCATTTTGGGTACATTTTTGAAAAAAAAAAACATATTGTTGGACTTTATAATAAATGATGGCATGGAGTGATGTGTCATAAGTAGGGGTCGACCTATTATCGGCACCGATATAAAGCATTTTTATGGTTATCGGTATCGGTCATTTTCAAAAGCGATTTGCCATTAAAATAATTTAAAAGCATTTAAAGAACGTTTTTGTCAGAGCCCTTGTCATTCTTAATTTTGACATTCATTTTCATTTTTTACCAGACATGTGTGTCGATTCAAAATATCGGTCTACTTGATCTGTAAAAATCGGTATGGGCATCGGCCCTGAAAAACACATATCTGTTGACCCCTAGTCATAAGTAAATTTGTCCAGCTGTACACACAGTTGTACACATTAGAGGTCTCTGTTTTTGCAGAGTAGCAATAGCTTTCACCCTGGTGTCAAATTTAAAAAAATCAGCAGTGTCTCTACTCGTTGAAACTTTTACTGTCACACCACCCATTTTTATTTCAGTTTATATGTCTTAGATAGCTGTGTTCTGCTGTTTGGCAACATCGCACATTTAAATATTTTTTACACAATTTCAATCAATTTTGGAGCCTCACTTGAGATATCTCACCTGGAAGAGCCAGCCCAAAACTGCCACCATGAGCAGCTGATTCATGTAACACAGCTCCCCTCCTCGACCCAATACCATCCTCCTGACACACACACACAACCATAATTAACAACACAATCACACTCAGAGATCATCTTTGACGTATATGTCATAAACGCACTTGTAGATCTGGAGCAGAAGGCACAGAGCAGTCCTATAAAAAGGAAGAAATGGGCCGACGTAATCCAGCATGGACAGGAACTCCACTATCCAGGGCACTGTCAGAATGGTGCGTCTCCGATGCATTGAACTCCTCAACACCACACACACATCCAGCAATGGAGAGCTCTGACAATATACATATATAAAAACAAATTAGGTTGTGAAACATACTAGCTTCTAGGCCAAAATAAAATCTTGCCCTCATACAATCCTTACCTTGCTCCGCAGAGTGATCGCAGTATTCTGCATGTCTCTTGATGGCAGCTCAGAGGTCTGGTAAGGCAGGAAAGAGATGAAGCCCAAAAACTTGGCCAGAACTCGAGCCGTGAGAAGCACTGAGGAGAAACGTTGCTTCTCATCCTAAAACAAAGACCACAGATATGCGTTTTAAACCCATTCAAGCCTCTGATTACTGTAGAGCATGTGAATATTTTGCTTTCTGCTCTAACCTGCTGCTCAATGTCTCCATCACCTGTCTCCTCTCCCCGGGCAGGGCTGGCGTCTGGACCGAGGATGGACACCTCATCTAGCTTCAGCAGCTGCTGACACAGACCATCTTTCAGATGCTGGTTTAGCTGACAGCTAGTATAAAGATGACAGGAATTAGAGCCAAGCACCAAAACACAATGAATCCATTAATTCAAAATGAAAGTGTTTAATCTATTATTATTAGCTTTGACATATGTCACTGTACTCTTAAAAGCTGAAAAAATGTACTTTAAGCAGGTATATACTAGTGTTTAGGGTCAGTAAAAATTTTTTTTTAAAGAAATACTTATAAAAAAAATTACTTAAAAAAGTTTCCACAAAAATATTAAGCAACAACAGTTTTCCACAATGATAAAAAATAAGAAATGTTTCTTGAGCACCAAATCAGCATATTAGAATGATTTCTGAAAGATTATGTGACACTGATGACTAAAGTAATGACTTTACATCACATGAATAAATAACATTAAAAAAAAAGAAAAAAAAAAAGTTATTTTAAATTGTAATAATATTTCACAATATTACAGTCACTATATTTTTCATTAAATGTAGCTCTGGTGAGTACTTCCATTGCTTTCACCCAGCATTTCACCAAGCTGTGATTTTTCTGTGCTGTGATGTTAAATGGATAACTATTCACTGTTTAAACAAAGAGATAAGCACTTTGATTAGTCCTGCGCACTTCCCGTTTCAACAAAAAATGTCAACAGGAAATTAAACCACTCAAACTTTGAAAAGTTCAAGGCCTATGACAATAACATTTACCAGCTGGCTGTTTGAAGGAAGCACTTGAAGAACTCCTGATGACCAGGAAAGGACGGTGGAGGGCAGGGACCAATGAGTCCTTGAGGCTGGACCAGACGCTGCTGCAGGCGCTTCAGACGACCTAGGCTGTCTGCTCCCAGCATGCCGAGCAAATCAGCATCAGGGGCATCACTGGAGGAGCCCAGCACACAAGGGCCTTTGCACATCTAGAGAAGAAACAGAGACAATATAAAACATCCAGACAGAGGATAAGAAGAAATGTGAGAATAATCAGCCATTGTGGCTCACCTGGATCAGCTGCTTCTGGAAGAGTCTAGCAAAGTGAGAATGGCTTCCTGCTGCTGTGAGCTGACTGACCATCATTCTGCGGGTATATAAAAAAATAGAAAATAACAACAGGAAAAACAATCAAAATGGGAGGATATGTATATAATACCAAAAGAGCATAAAATGTCCATTAAAAAAAAGTCACCTGACTCTACTGCCTAATGCAGCCTCAAAATCCCAGCCAGGTTCTTTATGAGAGTCCTCCCATTCTCTGAGAAAACCGTAAAACACATCCCTACAAAAGCAGAAAAGATAACATGAATAATATAATAAACTGATAAACAGCCTGAAACGTCACATATATTTGAAAAATATTTATGGTTTGCAGTGTACCTTTGCTTTTTAAAGGTATGGAAGGCCCTATCACTGCTAAAATTGGAGCGGTTGTCTGTGGCGGGCTGGAACGGGACTGAATGAACAAACAAAGGTGGACTGGGGAGCACCTGAGGAAGTGTGGGGATTATTCAGTGTGAGCTTTCAAAGGGTAACTTATTGGTTGCTTTTAAACTAATGCTTACTTTAGCTGTGCAGTTGTCCTGAGCTTGTGCCAGATGATCTTTCAGCGATGAGGAGAAAGTCCCGACTCTCTCATTCTCAGACAGAAGCCGTAGCGTGCATTTGTCCAGGTGTGACACCAACCTGACAAACAGAGAAGACAGAAAGTCAGACACTCTGAGACCGATCTGAGTGATCAGTAATTAAACAATAATCAGACTTACTCAAACTGATTCTCCAACACCCTCACAGAAAAATACACACAGTTGTGGACATTTCCCAGGTAAGCTTTCTCCAACACATCTGCATGACCATAAATGAACAGCAAACAGATCAAATTCATCATCATAGACCTTAAGCAGTGTAGTGCAAAATGTATTTTTGACAGGAATTAAACTAAGGCTGTAAGGGACGGAAGAACAGCGTGTTCAATGGATTGTACTGTTGTTTAACATCATACCAATTGTTCAGCTGGTGAAATGTCTTTCGGAAGTTGTTAAAATTATTTTGGAAGTTGTGAAAATTATGGGTTCTAGGACCTTTATTTAGTGCAAAACACATTTCAAAGACTGTAAGTCTATCCTTCAAAGCATTGTTTTCATCTGTATAAATTTCAATATTGCGTCTAATCTCTATAAGGTTTATTATTCATTTTGAGATTTTCATTCTCAAACCTAGAATAAATATCTAACAAGCACAGTGATGCAATTATGTGGCATATATTGTTTTTTAAAATCCATAAACTCCACTAGTGAACCCATTCAATATGACGATACAACGACAATAATATACATATAATTATTAACCATATTAATAATTATAATAACTTTATAGTTGTATATTAGAATTAGTATAATTATAATTAAATAATTAATATTGATTAGTATAATAGTATTGTCAAAACACATTATTACTGTTATAATATCTGCTTAACTTATTAAATCAAGCAAAATATTACTTATAATTGCAATAATACCATTTACTGTAAAATACACTGAGTTTAAGAAATGTACTTTATAGAACAGTACAATTTAAAAAAGATGACAAATGCTGATCATAAATGTTATAAACTGTAGCTTTCAGCACAGAATAATGTATGAGTAATGCATTTTTAAAGCTGTACTCTCCTGCTGATAGCAGGATTATGAAAAAACTCATCCTTATGACATTTCTTCAGCGTGATTTTTCATGTAAGTGTTGTCAAAAAGCTTAAAGAATTAAATAAACTTTAAATTACTGACAGTGTGCGATCAAACTCACCTGGGCTGTCTTCACAGACACTGATTCCTTCCTCCCGAGATTCAGAGACAGACACGCCACGAGATGTCAAGAGCTGCAGCACGAAGAACAGCTCCAGGAAGACACAAGGAACCAGGTTCTCTAGAAGCAAAACACATTAAACTTTAAAAACAGACTTCATCTTATTCTTATGAAAATATATACTACAGTTCAAAAGGTTAGGGTAAGATTTTTTTCATGTTTTTGAAAAAATTCTCTTTAGCTTACCAAGGCTGCAATTATTTAATCAGAAACACAGGGGGAAAAAAACT
>NW_015558579.1:2128483-2139756 GCF_001515605.1 Sinocyclocheilus anshuiensis | reverse complement strand
ATTTCTTAAAAAAAAAAAAAACACTGAACCCAATATTTTGACCGGTAGATGTATATTCCTTTCAGTCATAACTGATTTTCCAAAAAATAAAAAATAAATAAAGGAGCAAACTTTGATCAACTGTAAAAGATTACAGCTGTATACGTCACCCTCTGGAGGCCATTCACCTGAAATGCAGGTACAATACAGCTCTGCTAAGAGATCCAGCTCTGATTTCTGTGTCACTTTGTTAGGATCAGGGCAAGGTGACTGAGGGTCAGGGGTCACCTTTGACCCCTGTCTGTGCACTGTTTTGGTTGGGGTACAGATGGCAGGGGTGGTTTTCAGTGGGGAGCTGGTCTGCTGGGCAAGTTTAGACCTAGAGAAGACAAGAGGACAATTAGTGACAGATAAACACAGAGATATTATTTGAACTAAATATTACAGCCCAAACATACCTTTCTCTCCTAAGCAACTCTCTCTCTTCCTGCAGACTGTGAGGACTGCCAGCGGTCAGCGTGGCCCCAGCGCTCTCTGGTATGGCAGGGGGACTGGCAGGCAGGCTGAGCGGGGTGGATGTGAAGCAGCTCTTAGGTTTGGAGTGAGGCCGCTCTGCACTTACGGGAGTTGGGTTGATTCTCCGTGAAGGTTTGGTTGCTCTGGAAAAGCAGGAGAAAAGTTCTGTTTTATCTTTCATATTACATTTATCATGAAATTGCAATGAATACACACACACCACTAACTAGAACATTCAAAGGATGTACAAAATAAAATGAAAAAAACAGAATCTAACCATTTTATTGTCAAGATCAATGCCGTGAGGTAATTTTTTTAACTAATGTTTTAAAATATATTAAAATGAGAATGAAACAGAAATAGCATTCTTCTTTTGTATATCCGAGTAAAAAGCTTCTGAAAAAAAGAAATGTAGTGCATAGTTTGATTTTGTTCACTAAGAACTGACTGAATAGTTTATAACTATTGTTTATTATAAACACTGCAAATATTCTATAAAAAGAATTGTCCATTTTGATTTTATGGTGACTTTAAAAATACAATTCATACATAAAATGACTTGAATACACCTATAATATAATGAACATGTTAATTTGTGATTAAATGTCATTTAAATTAATTTTAATATTTTAGGGGACATAATATAAAAATGTCAGGGTAATGCAACTGTCCTGATTTTATGATGAAGAAAAATGCAATATTAAACATACATTAAATAAATAAATAAATACACACACACAAACATTACAATATATTATGGCATATTTTTCTAATAATTCAAAGATATATTAAATATATATTTGAAAAACTTAAAGAAATCATGCAAAAACAATCACGCAGAAACAAAAATATCAAAAAGCAGGAAATTATATGATTGCAAGGACCCCTGCAGATCCTCATGACTATCTATCTATATCATATCTTATCTATCTATCTATCTATCTATCTATCTGTATGAAACCAACATTAATACAATTCCAAGAAATTGAAATGCGTTTTCAACTAGATCCCCCCCCCCCATTATTACTCACTGACTCCTCACTTACACTGGTGAAGACTGGGCGGCACCCACTGGAGGAAAGTCTTCCAAATTATTGAAGTTGAGCTGCACCTGTGTTGGGGGTGACACTGGTTCAATCCTCCCCACACCTCTGCTCCTCCTGCCTCCTCCATCCCAGCGAACTCCTTCCTCCGACACAGCACCGCGAGTTCCCGTCTGACGGCCGGGCGCACCCCCCCCAAACCCCCCACTCCTCCTGCGGCCTCTGTGCTGCGTCTCTGGGGGTGATGTCATGAAGTCGCCAAGACTGGGACGCTGGGCGGAGCGGCGCTCAGATGGGGTGTTGCGGGGAGCAGGGCTCCAGACAGAGCTGAAGGAAGGGCTACTGAGGGCACTGACGCCACTCAAACAATGAGAGCCGCTAAATGGGGTCTCCTGCTCACTCCTCCCGCCCACCGGGGACACAGATGGGGCAGGAGAGAAGAGCTGGACTCGACTGGCACTGCGTGAAGACTGAACTGGTGTGGATTTGTTGCCTCTCCGAACAAAAGAGTCCTGAGTCCTGACAGATCTGGAGGTGCTGGGGGTCTTGGCAGGTGTGGTGGGGCCATGGGTCAAAGTCTGACTGCTCTGATCCCGCAAAAAATTCAATAGGAAAGGCACAAACTCCTCTTTGCTGAACTTGAATGGAAAGTTTTGGGATTCACAAACCTGGCAAGACAAAAAGAAACATCAAATTTAAGTCATGATCCAAAACACTAGCTACATTTGAACTACATTTGAATTGAATACATTAAACATTGAGCCAAAAAAAAAGCTACCAATAAATAATGCACAGACAAAATTTTAAATATGAAATAACTTATATTAAATTATCTGGCAAAACAAGTAAATTCTCAGCAATAGAAATATATAATTATAAGTAAGTATCCATATTAATTTCTTAACTAAATCATAATTATATGTTAATGTAATGTTAATCACAATAAATAAAACCTCATGCAAGTTGTATGACACTTTATGTATGAAATAATAAACCTCAAACAAGTTACTTGTGTGTTCACAGCAAAAATAAAAATATTAATTTTATTTGGATTGTTTTATGTGTACGAAATTTCTCCCCGTCATATTATATTATCAGCGCTGTTAACGTTAACCGAAACGAAAACTTTTTCATTAACTTAAATTTAGAAATCAAATAAATAAAATGTTAAATAAATAAACAAATAAATGCAAAAACTAAAGAAAAGTTAGAAATGCCTTGGCAACTAACTAAAATAAGATAAATAAAATAAAAACAACTAAAAAGGAAATAAAGTTAAAAATAGGATAAAGTTAAATAGAAATGAAAATGTTCATAAACTTACTAAAACTAAAATGAAATTTGGAAATACAAAAATACTAATTCAAAACACAGTATTAATAAATACTATAATACTATAAATACTACCAAAACATCACTGTATATACCGCGTAAAAAAGCTTAGTTTTTATTCTGACACAAAAAGTAATTTACAGTTATCTTAAGTAAATGTAATATTGTACTTGTAATGTTGTACTACTCTCAATCACAACAAATATACCACCTTGGAAGGTATTGTGTATGAAAATATTTACATTCCCCAAAAAGAAACTTGTTGATGACAACGTTCCTGCTTATTCCTCGGAGATGTTCTGTGGCGTTAACAGTTATCGTCTAAACGTAAAACTTTAATTTAACTAAAAAAACAAAACTGTAAATATCCATCTCTAAAATAAAGCGACTCCTTAATGTTTGTTTGTTTGCTAACGTAGCTATAGATTAGCTGACTGAATTTCAGGAAAACAATCACTCTTCCACTCTGCCACGTAGTGACAGTAACACAGCACAGCATTAGAGAGGAAACACAGCGCGGTGTTCATTCTTACGTGTTGTCCTCTGAGCCAGAGCACAGCCTCGCTTAACTCCACTTTACTGAGCAGTAACGATTCCAAAACAGCCGCCATTCTGCTCCGAGTATCATGAGAGTGACGTGCCTCGTGTCAGGGGCGGGATTGGCTGAGCGCTGCAGCGCGCGCAAACCTCAACAACATCGCCGACATTGACAGAACTTCAAAATAAAAGTTCACAGAGACGCTTGTGGGTCTTCTTCTTCTTCTTTTGGTTTTATTAATATTGATTTTGTAGGATGATCTGAATTATGCCCTTGTAAATTGATCCAGTAAGCAACAGATAATTTTTTACGTCTTATTTCTAATGGGGACTCTCCTGTTTCAACTTGCATTGCTGAGATTGGAGTTGTTTTAATCGCACCTGTTATACATCTCAAAGCTCGTGCTTGAATAAGATCTAACCTTTTAAGCATACTGATTGAGGCAGATCCATATATAATACATCCATAATCTAAAACAGATCGTAGAAGTGCACAGTATAAGGTGATCATTGATTGTTTATTTGCCCCCCATTCTTGGCCTACTATACATCTCATTAGATTTAGTAATTTACTACATTTCTTTTCAATGTAGTCAATATGGATTTTCCATGTTAATTTAGAATCAAACCACAGACCTAAATATTTAAATTTTCTTCCATTTGATTATTGAATAAAACTGTTAAAAAGAGGATGTTGGTAAAAAAAAAAAAAAAAAAAATAGAAAATGTTTGTTTTAATTTATTTGAATTGAGTTTTGTTTTACTGGTTTTCTAACCAGTATATTCAGACATACGCTTTTAAAGATACAGACTTAACCTTTTAATTTGTGCTAAAAATACATTCTGTGACTCTTTTAAAGGGTTTTGTGAACAGAACACATTGACATATTTAATTCTCAGATTAAATATTCTCAAATTTAATTGAATTAAATGTGTTATGGAACAACCTATTGAGCAGCCTGTACATCTATCCTCACCTAGCCTAATTTTCATTTGCAAAAAAATAATAATAATAATTATGTGGTTTTTACTGAAATCATCACTGTTTTAAGAGCTGTTCAGTAATTATGTACATTTACCTCAGTCCGAAAGACTAATTTGACATAGGTTCCTCTGGGAAATTAGATTTAGTTTATGAGTAGAATCAGCTCTGAGGCTAAGAGATTTCCATGTTTTGTTTTAAAATATCTAGCAAACTGTATTTAGCCAGTTGTTAGCAACCTACACTTTCAGGAAACACTGTGACTGTAATTTATGCTGTAGAAATCTTGGCAGTCTAAGTAATGTTAACCTTCTCTTCAAGTTGATCCTATCATGAATCAAAAGCTGTTGCTTTAAAACCTAGAAAGTGTTACTTCTCTTGAGGTTTAATTTAACTTTATCATGATGACTCAGACGTGGTAATTCTCTTCTGGGTTTTAGGACTGTAAACTGAACAGTTTTATGTGCTGCGATAAATACAACAGAACAATGCTGTTATCTTTGTTGGTCCCTATTCTTATTTGTCTAGAAAGTTATTAAGACACTATATTATGAGCAAAGTACCTACAAAAGGAACAGCTTGTGTAGTAAACAAAACAGAATGAGACCATTACTGCCATATTCTCTCAATGGAAAACTGGAAATCTGTTATTCTTTACAGACAGAACCATGCAGACCATCGACAAACATTAAGAATAATCTTAATAAGCTCTGCTTGTTTGTACTATGCACAGGTGTGCCTTCCCAACCTGTATTTGTGTGTCTGTTTGGCTACAACTTCTTGTCTGTACATTGTGTAAACGTCTAAATCAATTTGTTTAGGGAATTTAGGGCAGTTTAGAATAAATACTGGGTGTTTCCGGTGATTGCACTAAAAAGAAGTAAAGTTATTATAATAGAACATAACAGAAGTGGAGTTAACAGGCCTTTGCTTGTCCAAATGAGGACACAGGCTTCCCTTCCCCCTTGAGAAAATATAAACCTGCTCTTTTCTCTCAATACAGCCTCAGGCATTTAGAAGTGTACCACTGGAGTGTGTATATGCACATAATGCACGCTGTCAACTCACTTAACAAATATACAATAGAATGGAAACATTGATTGAAGGGCAATTAAAGTCCACTCATTACATGACAGCACATGCTGTAGACAGCTAATAACTGCTAATCTTGGGTGTATAAATCACCCAAATATGAAAATATAATTCTCCCCCTCCCCCTACACTTTTTCCTAACTTATTTATTTAACAACATTTTTATATATTTATTAATATATTATAATATATTTTAGTAATATTCATTGTTTAACAATACTAATATTTAATTTATCGCTAACATTTTTACAGTAAATAGTTAAACGTAACGTTATAGTCACGTTGTGCGATGGGCGTTGAGTGACAGTCGGGGGGGCCAATAGAGCAGAAGTATTTTTCCCTGCAGCTCCAGTGGGCGTGTCTCATGGGTCTCGGCGTGTGTATCTCTGTTAGTGCAGCAGTAGTATTTACAGCACCGCTGCCCATCCCACGAGAATGCCGTTATTGTCATTTACATTATTTCCCAAAAGGTTGCTTTATAACAACAACTCCGTTTATGTAATCCTGCTGTGACTGTCTCTGTCGTAGTATTTGCGCTAGAGTCGTGCAGCGAGCAGAGGAAGGAGTGCGCTTCAGTCACGCGAGTAACGTTAATGCCGTCTACGATGGAGGGCTCGTCGGGGGAAAGTGACCTGTTTACCGTCAAACACGAGCTCAGGAACGGTAAATGAACGCCGGGCAGGCTGTGCTGCGCTTATATTTAAGAATCAACGCTTATATATAAAGTTTTCGTTATATCGTGGAAGAGACAGCTTTAATGCTAGCTGGTCGGCTAGTGTAAAAGCATGAGTATTAAATGCTATTAGTAACCTATATTAATATATTGATATCTGCATCACAAATTAACCTCCAGCCTGGGGTACTTTGAGGTTAGAGGATGTTCTGCATGTGCAATTGCATAATTCACATTCATAACCGCAGTTGCACTTAAGTGCACTTGCATTTCAGTGCATGTTGTGTTTGAAAAATGTGAAAGAAATCAAATTGACATTGAAGAAGAGGATTGTAATGAATGGAATGAATTGCATTTATTATGTGTCAGTGGTTTCAGTAGTTGCTCAGTCATGACATGGCCTTGAGTCCAACGAAACCCAATTACTGGAGCTAATTTAATCTCTAGGGCCCCGATGTTGTCTTTGTATAGTAAATGAAGTTACCAGGTTTGTGTCCTCACTTGCCTGTCTTAGTAAATGCTTAGTAGGCACATTCCATCAATATGGTACAGTACTTTGTTGTCTTATGACTTTTTTAGATGCACCAGTGCCACATTTTTGTTGTGACACCTATTAGATAATGTTTGATAAAATATAATGTAAAATAAAATTAACCTAACATGAGAAACTACTTTCAAATGTCTGTATGCCCACTATAAAACAGGGATTTTGGTTTGCCTCATCATCTTCAGAGTGTGTCAGACAATAAAATTCAATGTAGTAGGTCTAATTTTTGACAATCTATCAGAAAATGTTACTGCAATGTTAAAGAAAATGTAACATGTCTCAAAATTGTGAGGCTCACACAACATCCCAAATTTTCATAACAAAAAAGTTTTTTTTGTAATAATTGT
The DNA here is from genome assembly GCF_001515605.1 of Sinocyclocheilus anshuiensis. Lineage (NCBI taxonomy): Eukaryota > Metazoa > Chordata > Actinopteri > Cypriniformes > Cyprinidae > Sinocyclocheilus > Sinocyclocheilus anshuiensis. The sequence continues at coordinate 2,132,708 of NW_015558579.1, read as the reverse complement.
ATAATTCTATGTAGTAATTTGTTTTATAAATGATTACATTCATATTCAATTATTCGAACTAATCGGCAACGATAGTCTTGTGGCAGTGTGCCGATATATAATGCCATTTCACTTCGGTCGTCCCGAGTTCGATTCCCAACCCGTGGACCTTTCCCGATCCCCCCCCTCCTCTCCCACTTCGCTTCTTGTCAATTCCTGTCCAAATAAAGGCTAAAATGCCAAAAAAATAAATCTTCAAAAAAATGATTTAAACTATTTTTAATTCTTAACTAATTTTAATGACAGAAAATGAATTTTTATCTTTGTTCCACATTCTTAGCACAACCCTGTTACCGCACTATTACAGAAAATGTATAATTTCTTAAAATTGTAATGCAAAAAAAAAAACATAATTTTGCTACAACCTGATGGGATGTAATTTCATTCTATTTTCAAAAATTTTAGTACGACTGCATTTGTTAACTAAACAATTAAACTCTGTTACCCAAGTTTTTGTAAGAAAAAAAATGATCAACCAAACATAACTGTATTTCAACAAATTTTCATAACAAAATTTTTGAAGAAAAACCTCAAAGCATAGTGAGTGAAACAGCTCATAAAAATGTAGTTTAACCTGAAGTTGATGATCAACCACTTTCTGAAGGTTAAGGACCTTCTTTCTCTGACCATTTTGTTTTTTAGCGTTTCAGGCCCTATTTTTTACTCTCAATGAAAATCGACAATATTTATTTTGACATCTTGACAGAGAAGATCTCATGTCTAAAGGTCTGTTTTGACTTGTGCATCATATTATAAAACTGTTAAAATTAACAGTAGTGGTTATTCCATGTGGTTATTAATAGCATTTCCAAAAGAGAGATTTATGAATAGATCACATTTTCTGTTTTGAGGAAATATTGTATACATTTTCCGTTTTGAGGAAATATTGTATATTGTTCTGCAGTCATTAAATTGTATTTTGCGATTGACCACTTTGTTCTATTGGTTTCAGCCATTAGAACCCTATGTCAGTCGACCACAAGTCTCAAATATTTAAGCCGATAATCCAGATCCAAAAATTAGACTCTGAGCATTACTGTATCACTAATGCAGGTCAATGCGGGTGATCAGTTTACGGGCACATAAATAAGAATGAAGAACTAAAGACTAGAAGGCGGTCACCTGATAAGACTCACCTAAGAAAGCCCAATAGGGACCAGATTCTTTCCATTAATGCTTTATTACGTTTGGATCCCGAGTGGAGAAAGTCAGGGTTTGGAAGCGTATAATAAACATGGTAGTGCCCATGGGCCTCTCTAGAGTGCTAGCACGCACCTTAAATATGCTGCTCGATATCCAGTCAGAGGATGTGGTAAAAGAATATGTTTTTTTTCCCTTCTAAAATCAGATAATTTGCAAAGACGGAGAAAGATCATGATTTTGTGTGAGATGCAGTGCTTCTGTGATTGAGGGTAACAGCAGGAATGTGTTCACTTCACTGGTCACGCTCATTGGTATCTACTGCATAAAACAAGTGACCTTACTTCAGGCTGCACGCTACCGTGTAAACATATACCACACACATGCTCGCGTTCTTCCATGTCTCATTCATGAATGCTGTTTTGTTTCCTCTGAATCATCAGGCTTTTCGTTATTTATGAGCAGGCCCACACAGAATCTGCACCTGCAGAACTCGGATTTCTGCAGAATTGAAATTCTGCAGAATTTCTACAGAATGAATGCATTTAATTCATAGTTCTGCCTCTTGTTTATTTACATTACTGTTCAAAAGTTTGGGGTCATTTTTTTTTTTTTTAAAGAAGTCTCCTATGCTCACCAAGGCTGCATTTATTTAATCAAAAATACAGAAAAAAATTAGAAAATACAGACATTTTCTGTAATATTCTGAAATATTATAGCAATTTAAAATAGCATTTTTCTTTATTTGAAAGTTTAAAATATAATTTATTCCTGTGATGGCAAAGCGGAATTTTCAGCATTTATTACTCCAGTCTACAGTGTTGCGTAATCATTTAGAAATTATTTTATTATGCTGATTTATCTTATTATTATCAAAATAAAAGTTTATGTTTACATACTCTATGTGTGTGTACTGTGTATATTTATGTATATATAAATACACACACATGATACATGTATATATTAAGGAAAACTATGTTAGATTTATATATAATATATTTATATAAATATAATCTAAATTATATACAAGTATAAATATATATACATACAAATATTTTTAAATATATACATATATGTGTGTGTATTTATATATACATAATACATAAACCCAGTATACACACACATATAGTATGTAAACATAAACTTTTATTTTGAATGCTATTAATCGTGGTTAATCGTTTTCCAGCCCTAGTTCTTTTCAGATTCTTTAAAGATTAGAAATTTCAAAAGAACATCACATTTGAAATAGAAGCCTTTTGTAACATGATAAAAGTCTGTACTGTCACTTTTGAGCAATTTAATGGATCCTTGCTAAATAAATATATTAATTGCTTTAAAAAAATAAATAAATAAAAATGACTGACCCAAACATGTGAATGGTATAGTGTTTAAATTTGTTTTTTTGTTGTTGCCTGATTTCATAATGCTTTCGGCTGTCACTTTTGTTTCAGTGTGTTTAAATATTTAAAGTCAGTGCAGAAAATGCATAAAAAAGATTCCATCTGGACCTGTTTATAAGCTGCATACTGTATACAAACAGCTGGAGGCTCATCTCCAAGGGTTCACCATTTTGAACACGTTTTCTGTTCTCACTGTTGAGAGAAAGTGGCAAAGGTTCAAGCAACCAAAGTTGAGAAGGTTTACGGGAGGTTTTCTTGTATGTAATCCAAGTGAAGAACATGATTTCTTGGCCGTGTGTGACCAGATGGATGTGTTTAAATCTTTCCCCAGCCAATCTGACGGGTCACGTGGAGCGAGTGGGCATTGAGAACTTTGAGCTGCTGAAAGTGCTGGGAACAGGAGGTCAGTGATAGTTCAAGTATGTGAACTCTGTGTTCTCTGCTTATCTTTGTTCCTACTCCACTAACAAATCGTTCTTCTCCTCTGGGCAGCCTACGGCAAGGTGTTCTTGGTTCGCAAGGTGAGCGGCCATGATTCGGGTAAACTCTATGCCATGAAGGTGTTGAAAAAGGCCACTATTGTGCAGAAGGCGAAGACGGCAGAGCACACACGCACAGAGAGGCAGGTCCTCGAGCATATCAGACAGTCGCCTTTCCTGGTTACACTCCATTACGCCTTCCAGACAGACACCAAACTGCATCTCATTCTAGGTACGCTCTCTCCTCTCTCTCGTGGATTGCAAAAATGTAAACTGTTCTTTATGCTTCAATTTGACTTCTGCATTTAAAAGAGTGCGACCTGTGCAGACTGAACAATTGCCCTGCATTCTTACACACTAGTATTGTTATAGTGAACTATTCCTGTTGTCTACTAGTGCTCTACTAAGCAGACTTTATAAGGTTTTGGCCATCAGGTGTGATTCAGTCATAGGGAGCGTTTAGTCAGTCTGACTGCAGATAGCTTAGTGTGCAAGTATACACTGATATCTCACTTCACAGGAAGTGGGCAGGGAAATTTACCCATCAGTCATTGTGCACAATCTCTGGCATTTTTATTCAGCTTGATTAACCTCAGAAGTGGTTGCTGGGCAGTACGAGAATATAAAGTGCAGCAGATGTAACTGTTAGAATACCATTATTATTATGTTACATAACCAGTACATACGTAAAAATGTTGACCTCTTTTTAATAATTGTATAATATTGTCGATTTTTATAGAAAATACACATACTACAGGTGCATCTCAATAAATTAGAATGTCGTGGAAAAGTTCATTTATTTCAGTAATTCAACTCAAATTGTGAAACACGTGTATTAAATAAATTCAATGCACACAGACTGAAGTAGTTTAAGTCTTTGGTTCTTTTAATTGTGATGATTTTGGGTCACATTTAACAAAAACCCACCAATTCGCTATCTCAACAAATTAGAATACTTCATAAGACCAATAAAAAAAACATTTTTAGTGAATTGTTGGCCTTCTGTTAATTTACTGTACATGTACTCAATACTTGGTAGGGGCTCCTTTTGCTTTAATTACTGCCTCAATTCGGCGTGGCATGGAGGTGATCAGTTTGTGGCACTGCTGAGGTGGTATGGAAGCCCAGGTTTCTTTGACAGTGGCCTTCAGCTCATCTGCATTTTTT
>NW_015558579.1:2125937-2126769 GCF_001515605.1 Sinocyclocheilus anshuiensis | reverse complement strand
TTCCACACTTTTTCCTTCCACTCAACTTTCTGTTAACATGCTTGGATACAGCACTCTGTGAACAGCCAGCTTCTTTGGCAATGAATGTTTGTGGCTTACCCTCCTTGTGAAGGGTGTCAATGATTGTCTTCTGGACAACTGTCAGATCAGCACCATGATTCATGATTGTGTAGCCTAGTGGACCAAACTGAGAGACCATTTTGAAGGCTCAGGAAACCTTGTTTTGAGTTTGAGTTGATTAGGTGATTGGCATGTCACCATATTCTAATTTGTTGAGATAGTGAATTGGTGGGTTTTTGTTAAATGTGAGCCAAAATCATCACAATTAAAAGAACCAAAGACTTAAACTACTTCAGTCTGTGTGCATTGAATTTATTTAATACACGAGTTTCACAATTTGAGTTGAATTACTGAAATAAATGAACTTTTCCACGACATTCTAATTTATTGAGATGCACCTGTATATACTACTGTTGAAAAATTTGGGGATTTTTGTAGTGTTTTTGAAAGAAGGGTCATATGTTCACCAAGGCTGCATTTATTTAAATAAAAATACAGTTAAAAACAGTAATATTGTCAAATATTATTACAATTTCCAAAAATTGTTTTTATTTTAATATATTAAAAAATTCCTGTGATAACAAAGTTGAATTTTCAGCATTATTACTCCAGTCTTTAGTGTCACATGATCCTTCAGAAATCATTTTTTATGCTGATTTGATCCTCAAGAAAAAAAATGTTTCTGTCATTTTACTGATCCCAAACTGCAGTGTATAATTTATTACATTAAATTAAATAATTTGGCTGAATATATAAGAAATGTATATATATA
>NW_015558579.1:2121582-2125312 GCF_001515605.1 Sinocyclocheilus anshuiensis | reverse complement strand
ATATAAGAAATGTATATATATATATATATATATATATATATATATTTTTTTTTTTACATTATCCCGCTTGAAACCCTTTCTTTGTGTGACTCAGTCAGGTGTTGTTTGATGAAGCTGTAGGACATTTTAAATTAAGTGAACTTTTACACATCCCCTCTCGAGTGTGTAGAGACCAGTGAACTCTGTTTAGGGACCCTGTGAATTGCAACGCAGTTAATGTGCTTTAATAATGAAAAGCGGAAGCCTGTATGCCACTACAGGAACTCTTGGTTTTGTGGTAACGCTTGGAAGCGATTGTGTCAGTGTCAGCATTAAAGCAGGATTGTGCACAATACCAGGTACATAAGAAATATAACTGGTCTTTGACCAGTTGCAATTTTGTTTTATATACTTTCAATTGCAGACTATGTGAACGGAGGTGAGCTCTTCACACACTTGGTCCAAAGAGTTCGCTTTAAAGAGCAAGAGGTTACCTTGTACAGCGGGGAGATTGTACTAGCACTGGAGCACTTGCATAAGGTAAAATTGCTGCAAAAATTGCACACTTGTTTTCACTCTTCATTTCCTTCGCAATCTGACTGAATGGCGCCTCATTTCGAGAGAATAGTGAAAGTAATTCCTTCCTTTACTCAGAAGGTACTTCTCCTCTCTCCTGCCTACTCGGATCGATTCCTCACTCAGTTAACCAGGCCAGGGCAAATGTATCTGCAGCGCTCAAAGTTTCTCGAAGGCTGTGTTTACAAAAAGAGGAAGAAAAGAGTTTTTAATGCATGCTTGTTCTGTGCATAGCAGCCATTATTCAGAGGGAAGAGAGTTGCCCTGGAGGCATTGCAGCATTTGTAGGAAGGACCTTGACAGTGAGATTAACATTGTTTTGGTTCAGTCTAATTTTTTTGTCATTGCCTATTATGTTGCCATTTATTATTTATTAAAGTATTGGTGCATTTTCCAGGTGAATGGCTGCATTTTATGACCCCGGACAAGTTAAGTTTGTGAACACAACATTTGAGGAAATACTTTTGGCAAGGATGACAAAAAAATGTGATGAATTATGACATGAAAATTGAAGTATTTGGTCACGCATCTAAACATAAGAGCTTATTCGTTCCTTTTTGTTTTTCAGCTGGGAATTGTCTACAGAGACCTAAAACTTGAGAATATACTTCTTGATTCAATTGGCCACATCGTGTTGACGGACTTTGGCCTTAGTAAGGAGTTCCATGAGGTGAGTTTGTGTTACTCTACATATTTTTCTGCTTTGAGAAACTCTTTTTGTACTTTGGATTCCTGCCAGTTATCCATATTTTATTAAACCGTTAATGATTAAAATGACTGTGCTTGTTTACAAACATCAAAATGGCTAAACTAATTTGTATTGGAAAAATATTAAGTTTAAATGAGCGCTCTCTCTCTCTCTCTCTCTCTCTCTCTCTCTCTTTCTCTCTCTCTTGGTAGAGAGAGAGAGCGCTCATTTAAACTTAATATTTTAAATATAAATATTAGGCGTGTAACGGTACACAAACCTGTCGGTTCGGTACGTACCTCGGTTTTGACGTCACGGTTCGGTATGATTTCAGTACAGCAGGAGGAAAAAATAGTAGACATAATTTTTTTTTAATTAAACATTGTCTTACTGAACAAATTTCTCTTTCTTTAAATAAATGTAATTATAATTTTTTTTAAATCTACCTCATAAAAAAAAAATCTATAGGCCTAAAAATCACCCTCAACTTCTGCTCTAAACCATATGGACACTACATTACTATAAGGTTGCAATTAACAACAGATCCCAAACTTAAATGTAATTACTATTTATTTTTAACTATAATAATCAACACTCAAATGAAAAAAAATTGTATGCAAACATGTAAATTGCACTGAATGCAGTTTTTAAATTAACTTCTAATTTGTTGTTGAAATATAATCATTTACACACTAGCTATCATAACTTGCTTCATAAAAGATTTATTTAAATATAGGCCTACATTACAAGATTAAGACATCACTAACAGGTAAAATAAAATATAATGAGTGTATAGCCTAGTCTAATATTTCATGAATTGCTCTTCACTAGACTTAATTTCTCTGGTGAACTGACGAGCTGTGGACACTGATGACTTGCCAGAGGTAAATAAAATGCTAGGTGACATTTTGTTTACAAGCCCTTTCAATCAAATTTTTCCGCGAGTGAAACACTGATTGTGCGATTACATGAGGCATGAGATGTTAATTGTTTCTTTCGCGTTAAAACTAGAAGTAAAAAGGAAGGGATGATCGCGCTCACTCGCCCTCCGCGCTGTACTGAAGCGTTTACACAGCGAGCTGTCATGCCTCATCAAAGAGTGCCAAAAAGGCATTTATTGTATGAATTTCCTGAAAAAATCGAATGATTTGTTCGAGGCACGTGCGTACCAAACTGAAAGACCCGTACCGAAAACTTTCGGTACGAATACGTGTATCGTTACACCCCTTATATATATATTGTAACGGGGTGAAGAATCACACGACAAGTAATCTCAATCAATACCCCGGAGGGTGGATTTATTGGGGTGATGGGTGATAGGGAGAAAGGTCCAGGTAGGTGCTCCGGTGCCGTGAGTGCTCTCTTCCGTCTTCCAAGTGCAGAGGGTTCGTGCAGTGCTCCTGTGGGGCTGGTCGGTCACACGCTGCTTTCTGTGGGAAAAATGAGAGGGTGAGTTAGTGCTCAGTCTCATGGAGGAATCTCCTAGATGGCAGGGCTTGCGTGGCTTATGTAGCCGCCGCCTGATGAGGTGCAGCTGTGACCGATCAGCCTGTGATGATGATGGCCAGGTGCTCCTCGCTTGTTTCCAGGGCGACGCTGATGAAGCTTCGGGATGCTCGTCACCCTCCCCCCCCCCAAGCGTCGTCCTGGTCCTGTTAACGATATGAGATAGTAGGGGAGAGCTAGGGGTGGGTGGGAAGTGACCCCTGACAGACCTGCGAAAGCTGACCAGATCCGAGAGAGGCCATCTGCGTTGGCGTTCGCGGCTCCAGCCCGATGACGTACTTCGAAGTGGAAGTCCTGGAGCGCGAGGAACCATCGGGTCACCCTGGCATTGGTCTCCTTGGCGCGGGCCATCCACTGAAGCGGTGCGTGGTCCGTGAACAGGGTGAACTTCCGGCCCAGGAGGTAGTACCGCAGTTACAGGACTGCCCACTTGACAGCTAGGGCCTCCTTCTCCACCGTGGCATAGTTCCTCTCGGCCGGGATCAGCTTCCTGCTAATGTAGATGACCGGATGCTCCTCACCCTCCTGGATCTGTGACAGGACGGCTCCCAGTCCTGTGTTGGAGGCATCCGTCTGCAGCAGGAAGGGGCAGCTAAAGTCAGGGGCTCGGAGGACGGGCTCCAAGATGAGGGCCCCCTTCACCCTCTGGAAGGCCTCCTCCGCTGCTGGTGTCCACTGTACCTTCTCCGGCTGCCCCTTCCTGGTCAAGTCTGTCAGGGAGGCGGCTAAAGAGGAGAAGTTGGGGATGAAGCAGCGATAATACCCCGCCAACCCTAGAAAGGCTCGTACCTGGGTCTTGGTCTCGGGTCTCGGAGCAGAGCGTACCGCCTCCACCTTCTTCTCCTGCGGCCGAATGAGACCCCGTCCCACCTGGAAACCCAGGTACTTCGCCTCGGAGAGGGCAAGGTGGCATTTGCGAGGGTTGGCGGTCAGTCCAGCCCTCCGGAGCTCTGAGAGCGCCCTCTGCAACCGGTCCAAGTG
>NW_015558579.1:2118673-2121379 GCF_001515605.1 Sinocyclocheilus anshuiensis | reverse complement strand
TATATATATAAATATATTAATAAATATATTAATATTTTTAGCTTCTATAAAAAACGCCCCCAAAACACCTTAAAATAACCAAATAATGACAACTTTTGAATAAATTAACTGTTGGATGGTTATTAATATTTTAGTTTCTTTGTAAGGGATGACCCATTGAACACCTCATCTGTCTTTCGAAAGGGGTGTTTCTGCTCAGATGGTCGGCTCCATGGGTTTGCCCAATAGAAATAGGTTTTGCTGGAACAAATATTTAGAGGGAACATTGTGTTAGGGTGACATTCCAGTTTAGGAACTACTGGGTTAAAAGATATTTGATCTGACTGGCCAACAAGTGTTTAATATTTCACAGCTGTTGTTGTCATTGGAATATCTCTCAATACTAAGTGTTCCTTATTAAAAACGACCAGACTTCCACTTTTCTAAATTTTTGTTATGGGTGTTTGAGACAAATGTTGAAAGATATGTATTAAGAGAGTTCTTGTTGCATTGTTGTGTAGGGTTTTAACATTTGTCTTTGAGAAGTGCATCTATAACAAATGATTGTTTATTCCCGGGGACCACCCAATATCCCGCACGTGTCCTGCCCTTTCAGTGTTCTGTTTGATGTTTCAATAGTTCACACTGAACCTCCCTCCGTCCCATGGAAGGCTGTTTACTCAATGCTGTAATCGCTTATCATGCATGTTTTGGTGTTCTTTGTTCTAAAAGATTATATTAACTTTTTTGTTTTTCTCAGTTTGACCTTTGTTGTACTAGCTAACAACCCATTTCAGCCAGAAATTCTTATTGAAAACATGCCTGTGACTATTAAGACTTTATAGCGAACGTATAAACCAGCGCACAGAGTACCAGAGTAAATTCATCCGACAGAAATGTGCTGATTATGAGATGCATAAAAATCAAAGCAATTAATAAATGTATGCAGGAACTTTAATTATAAAAGCCATGTGCTTGAAACGGTATTCAAACATGTGGCAAGTATGTTAAATGCACATAGGATATTAAAGAAGGTTGTTCCAGATGTTTTCATGGAATTTATTCCATAAATATGCCGCATAATTCAGAAAGCAGTTTTGCCCAATTTAGAAAGCACAGATGGCGTTTAGTCTTAGCCTCAACAGCATCTAAGTGCAGTAATTAATCATTCTAGAATGAAGAATCATGTTTCGATGCATAGGTTTACATTTCATTGTATTTTTAACTTTTAAAACACTGTGTTGCAATTGATACAGGGGGTCAGTAAGATTTTTTTGAAGGAAATTAATACTTTTATTTAGCAAGAATACATTAAATTTATCAAAAGTGAAAGTAAAGACAATTATAATGTTACAGAAGATTTCTGTTTCAAATAAATGCTGTTCTTTTGAACTTTCTATGCAATAAATCAGCCAGTAACCTATGGTACCAAATCTACCAATGTATTGTACAGCCCTAAAGTGTTTCCCATTGTTCCCACTAGGCTTCACTTTTGATGTTGTTATTGCACAGAATGCAGGTTCAAAAATGTGTGTGGAACAAAATGTTGAGTTTTCAGTGTTTCAGCTGGAGTCTGTCCACATATCCACAGATTTTCAGTGTGGAAGTGAAAATGGGAGAAATAATGTGCAGACATAAACAGTGCAGATTAATTCATGAGGATAAGGCTGTGTCCTAGCACAGTCTTCCTAGTTCATAGCAGTTCATATTAACTGCGTAACGATTATTTTTCATATAATTCTGGATCAAATTATTTATAATTCTGGTTATTGAAAAGCATGCTAAGGGCAAAACATAACAGATACAGATAAGTACCATGCGGTTTGCAAAAAGAGCTTGTTGGTCGCATCTGCAGCAGCATATACACCACAAAACCATGCGCTCAACCTGTGCAAACAAACATATGTGGGAGCCATCAGATAAGTTGTTGTCCAGCCAAGGACAAAAAGGCTGAATAAGCGTTACAACCACTTAAAGAAAATTACCAACCATTGTCCTGCATCATAAATGCTACATTTAAAGTGAATATTGCAGTACATTACATACATATGATTTACACACAGCACAGATGGCATTTAGTCTTAACCTCAACAGCCTCTAAGTGCAGTAATTAATCATTCTAGAATGAAGAATCATGTTTCGATGCATAGGTTTACATTTCATTTTATTTTTAACTTTTAAAACACTGTGTTGCAATTGATGCACTATGAGTGAAAGGGGGTCAGTAAGATATTTTTGAAGGAAATTAATACTTTTATTTAGCAAGGATGCATTGAAGCTACCGAAAAAGTTCACAGGGCAAAAGATAGATTGAAAACGAATCCAAATGAAAACGTAGTTGGAAATTTCTGGTGAAAAGTTTTATAATCTTTATGAAATGCTTACTGAGCATGGATTTGGATTTTAATGTTGGTATAATAATAATAATAATAATATGCATACCAGTAAATCACAGCAAAGACAATTATAATGTTACAGAAGATTTCTGTTTCAAATAAATGCTGTTCTTTTGAACTTTCTATGCATCAAAGAATCATTGCTAATAAGAAACACTGATAATAAGAAGAAATTTTCTTGAGCAGCAAATCAGCATATGAGAATGATTTCTGGAGGATCATGTGACACTGAATGCTGGAGTAATGGCTGCTAGAAATTTAGATTTTTGTTGTAAATTGTAATACTTTTTCACAATATTACTGTTTTTACTGTATTGTTGATCAAATAAAT
>NW_015558579.1:2107438-2118551 GCF_001515605.1 Sinocyclocheilus anshuiensis | reverse complement strand
TTGAAGGAAATTAATACTTTTATTTAGCAAGGATGCATTAAATTTATCAAAAGTGACAGTAAAGACAATTCACCATTCTGACACAGTTAGCCTAAATATTTTACATATATTTTATTTAAATACTCTACCATTCGTTTTTTAAATGTTTTTCAAAGAAGTCTTTCACCAAGCCTGCATTTATTTATACTAAAATACAGTAAAAACTGTAATTTTACTAAATATTACTACAATATAAAATAATTGTTTTTCTATTTGAATATAAGTACATTTAAATCTATGATGAATTCAATTTAATCTATTCCTATTCAGTCCATGTCAGTGTCACATGATCCTTCAGAAATAATTTGTAGCTCAAAAATATTTCTTATTATTATCCAGTGTTGAGCTGCTTTTTTTTTTGTTTTTTTTTTGGAAACTGAGATTCTGGGTTCTTTGAATAGAAAATTAAATTGAACAGCATTTATTTGAAATGGAAATCTATCTTTTTGAAAAGCTCCTTTTTTTATCAACTCAATTCTTCCTTGCTAAATAAAATCTCACGGACCTTAAATGTTGTAACGGTATTCTTTTGAACTTTCTATGCATCAAAGAATCATTGCTAATAAGAAACACTGATAATAAGAAGAAATTTTCTTGAGCAGCAAATCAGCATATGAGAATGATTTCTGGAGGATCATGTGACACTGAATGCTGGAGTAATGGCTGCTAGAAATTTAGATTTTTGTTGTAAATTGTAATACTTTTTCACAATATTACTGTTTTTACTGTATTGTTGATCAAATAAATGCAGCCTTGGTGAGTGTAAAACCTCTTTTAAAAACATGCATTATAAAAATCTTACCAACCCCAAACCTTTGAACAGTAGTGTATATATTTAAATATTTTTGACCATTACTGCAAAGCCAGCTCATTATGTTTCATGAATCATGTTTTTTGTCTGACCAAATGTAATCTTGTGTGATTTTTATTTATTTTTAATACCAATGTCTTTTTTATTTATAATAAAGTAGTAAACAAAGAAATTCACATTTTTTACTGTGTAAGTTTTGCCCTGAGTTCAAAGCTGATTGGTCCATTGTTAGTGAACATTCTGTGTCGATGCTTCCACTGTCAGTCGTGTAAGGCAAATGGCATATGGTAGATTAATGAGAATTTTCAGTTGAGTAAACACACCCAGCCCTAAACCAAACATTCACATATCTATGTTTCCGACAGAAAATAATTTCTGAATGCTACAAAGACAATTGTGAAAACTGAAACTGTAGAAGAAACTTTAGGAAATTTGGAAGCAAGGGATATAGGTTGTTGCAAGCAATAAAATAAACCCTTTTGGTCTTGTAGGTAGAGAGGGCTTATTCCATCTGTGGCACTATTGAGTACATGGCTCCTGAGATTGTAGCAGGAGGAGAGTCAGGACATGACAAGGTAAAGTGAACCGCTTATCCGCCCATTCACCACATTTTTAAGTGCTATTTAATTACACATGTAATTTTCTTAAATTATATACAGCAGCTTAAAGTTTGACTTTGAAAAGCGATTCATTCATTTTTGCCCCAATCAGTATACATTTGAATGTGCTTTTGGGAATATAGCCCTTGTGTTGTGCTCCTGCAGGCAGTGGACTGGTGGAGTATGGGAGTTCTGATGTATGAGCTGTTGACCGGAGGCTCTCCTTTCACTGTCGATGGAAATGAGAACTCTCATTCTGACATTGCCGAGTAAGATCAGCACATACACACACACACTTAGAGCTGTATTCTCTGTAAGAATGGGAGTAAGGAATTTAATGATGCTGATTCTGATTGTGATTCCTCTTAGCAACTCTAGTTCCATTAAAGGGATAGTTCACCCAAAAATGAAAATTCTCAACAATTCGTCTCCTCCACGTCACCCTAGCGCCATTTCGGAGAGTATCCACTGAACACAAACAGCGTATGCTTTGTAAAATCACGGTTGAACCCCTGATGTCACATGGATTATTTTACCGATCTCCTTGCTATGTTTCTGGACCTTGATCATGTAAGGACCCTTGCTGTCTATGGGAAGGTCCAAGAGCTCTCGGAATGCATCACAAATATCTTAATTTGAGTTCCGAAGATGAACTGAGGTCTTATGGGTTTGGAACAACATGAGGGTGAGTAAATAATGACAGAATTTTTATTTTTGGGTGAACTATTCCTTTAATGATTCTTTAAAAGGATAGTTCACCCAAAAATGAAAATTCTTTACTTGCCCTCATGTTGTTCCAAACCCGTATGACTTAATTGTGTGAGACAACAGAAGATACTTTTGAAGAATGTTGGTTGCTATACGGTTTCAGTTCCTATTGACTTTCGTTGTATGGAAAGGAAGTCTTTGGGTACCAAAACTGTTTGTTATGAACACACATCGTCATATGAACAGATATGATCAGTCAACTAGACTACTAGAGTATCATGAGCCTTACATACAAATGACAAGAATAGGTTTTTTGGGGGTTAATTTTGAATCTGACATGATGAAATTTGATGACTCATAGGAGTAATTTGTTTAGGAGTCAGACTTGAACAGATCTGAAAACTCAGAAATTAATTTTATTATTGAATTCTTGTTTTGAATTCTTGAATTCTTGTTTTGAATAATAACTGGTTCTCGGTTTCCAACCCTAATTCTCTGCATGCCTTTATGTAGTTAAACACCAGTTCTCTTTTTATTATCTCGTAGTCCACCTTGCTTTGAAATCATGAGTTGACTGTTTGATTGCATCAGCATGTTGATAATGATAATTAATATATAATTGAATTATCTTCTTAAAGCTGCACTCTTTTTTTAAAAAACCCTTCTTGGTTTTATTATAATTCCAATACAAATTTGAAGGAAGGGTACAGTTGTTGTTGTTGTTGTTTTTTTTTTGTTTTTTTTATTCATTCTCTCTCTTTTCCCGATAGGAGAATTATGAAAAAGGATCCTCCATTCCCCAAAGACATGGGGCCTCTGGCCAAAGACATTATCCAGCAACTGCTAATTAAAGACCCAAAGAAGAGGCTGGGCTCCGGGCCCTCAGGGGCCCAGAATGTGAAAAGCCATCCTTTTTACCAGGCAAGATGAAAATGAATAATTTACTTTTTTTCACACAAAAAAATGAATTTTAGTAGAGAAGAATAACTATTTCCCTAGTCATTTCATTGGCTTGTTAAAGTTAATTCAGATTCTCTCATGCTTTGAAGGACCAACATCTAAAATGTTTGACTATGGTTGATTCAGAAAATGAACTGGGAGGATCTAGCTGCTAAGAAGGTTCCGGCTCCGTTTAAGCCTGTAATTCGTGATGAGCTGGATGTTAGCAACTTTGCTGAGGAGTTTACAGAGATGGACCCGACATACTCCCCAGCGGCACTTCCAAACAACTGTGACCGCATCTTTCAGGTAGTAGAATTAATAACTAATTTTATTGTATCATAATACTTGTTTATTGGCAGATATTTTTGGTTATTTGCAAGTCAGACGGACTAACATGATGTGTGAAAGTGAGGAATTAAAACTGATAGTTCATCCAGTTTAAAAAATTGCTGTTAGTTTACTCACTCTCTGGCCATCCAAGATATAAGTGACTTTTTTTCTTGGGTAGAACAGTAAAGAAGATTTTTAGCTTAAACCATGGTGCTTGGTGATTCATAAAATGCATGTCAGTGGCTGCCCGTCTTTGAGAATAAAAAAGCATGTCATGCAACACAAAATGAATGCCCATGGCTCCAGACGATATATTGAGTTCTTATGAAGCGAAACTGTTGGTCTGTGCAAGAAAACTGAACATTATTTACAACATTATTACCTTTAATCTATAGCATCAGGCAAATGGGAAAGTACTATTCTTTTCCACTAACTGGTTCAATTTGCTAGTTCGTTTACATAATCATGCAATGACATAACTAATACGCAATTATATTATTAAGTTATATTATATTATTATTAATTATTATTATGATGGAAAAGCTGAATTTTTACGGCAGCAATTACTCCAGTTTTTACATGATCCTTCAGAAATCATTGTCATGTGCTGATTGCAAGAAACATTTCTCATTATTTTCAATGTTGAAAACAGTTGTGTTGCTTAACATTTTTATGGAAACTGATGCATTGTTTTTCAGAATTCTTTGATGAATAGAATTCTTTGAAAGATAAATTAATTGTAAGGCTTTACTGCCATTTTTGATCAAATGAATGCATACTTGCTGCATGCAAGTATTAGCTTCTTTCAACAAAAATCTTACCCCAAATTTTGAATGGTAGTGTATTTTATCCAAATGTACTCAAAATTCACTCAAAAAAAGTTCAGCTTTTGAAGCAGAATTGTCCCGAAACTACCAAATATCATCTGATTTCTTTTCCTGACCAATGTATCAGTTTTTCACTAATGTCATCCATGTGTGATGTGCCTAATATTGATTCACACTGAGCATTTATGACAAATAATTTCTGCACACGAGTGGACATTTGATGTTGCTTTAGAATATAATTGTTCTGTTAACCCTCCATTATTAGTAAGCAGGATGTACCGAAGTGGATATGGGCAAGTCAGCCTTTATAATGATCACTTACTTATGAGCCAGGCTGTCTATGTTGGTATTCAGATGAATTAGAGAGCTGTTTGGAGATGTAATTATGGTGATATGGAGATGGATTCAAGCATCAGATGTGAAGGACTATTTTTGATGCGGCTTGATCCATAACGTTGCCTATAGCATGATGCCAGCTGAAATGGGAGGCTGCAAAAGAGATGGTGTCTATGATTGCCTTCTGAATCCTTCAGTCTGGCAGATCAATGCTGCCATTAAACGGCTCTGTCATGGAATAAAAGGTCGGCGTCTGCGAGAACAACCATGTCTGGCTCAATTACTCCTTCAACCTTTGATTACCAACTTCATCTTGGCTTTTCTAAGCGTTCGCCTTTCATGTGCGCTGGAATTTTGATCCTTCGTAATTCTCGGGCGGTACAATTACAGCGACGTCAGCAATGATAACTTACGAAGCGCTCCACAGCACACACACACATGCATAGCCGCATATAAACCCAGCCACCCCCTCAAACTCCTCACAAACTGAAATTAAGCTGCATTAGAGGGCTGTGATAATTTGAAAAGCAGGGCAATCAAATACCTTGGCTTAGCAATTAAAAGCATTTCAACCATTCATCTCCTCATCCTTCCGTCCAGCCATCCTCTCATCCAGCCAGCCACTCCTCCACCCATGTAGCACACAGCTGCAGTCTGGCCGTGTAAGTGGGACATGGGCTGTCGGAGGCTTTATTTAGATGGGGGCACATGATGCAGTTGTCGCAAACAATGTGACTGGAGTCCCTCAGCATGAAGGATTTGCAGAAATGCAAAAAGCCTTGGTGTTTGAATTCTGTCAGTTAGGCCTGTCACGATAACCACTTTTTGTTGTGCGATAAATTGCCCGAGAAATAATTGCGATAAGAGATATTATTGTCATTTTAAAGACCATTTATGCCACTGAATAGATAATCATAATATAACAGCATAATAATGCAAGAAGGCCTACACACTTTCAAATGACAACAAACTTTTAATTTTTAAGAATATTTAGATCATGCAAATTAAGTATCAAAATATTAGATACCTTAAAAAACTTAGGGAAAAAAATGTAGAAAAAAGAAAAATGCACAAAGAACTTGTATGGAGATTTTTCCATCTACAGATTTTTCACTTTTCTCTGTAAATTAAGGGTGCACACTAATGCTGAAAAACACAATCACTATTTAGCAGTCAGATGCCCGTATGCACAAAGACACAGATCCCTAAACAAGACCATATCTGCAGATGAAACTTTTCTTGTAGAAGCATTTTTTCAATTTGAACGAGCACCGCATGACTACACCACGTTATGTACGAGAAGCTGCAAAAGACACATGCGCAAGTGGAATGTACAAAACATGGTGACATTAATTTTTAAGTAAATATAATGGGCGATGTATTGCACCACCAAAAATTATTGAGGTCATGTACATACAGTATATTGCGCGATAAGTCGATATAATGATTATTGCGACAGGCCTACTGTCAGTGACCCTGAAACTTCCTCTGCATTAGTTCTCTCTTCTGTTAGTGAGTGTGTTTATAGATGTTTGTATCTGCAGGGCTATTCCTTCATGGCTCCCTCCATTCTGTTTAAGAGGAATGCGGTGATGGACGACCCGGCTCAGCTGTGCGGTCGGTCAGAGAGGCCGGGCTCCGCCACTGTTGCCCGTAGCGCTATGATGAAGGTCAGTCTGCATATTGCTGCTTTGTAAAAACATTACAATATTTAAAGCTGAAGTATGTCATTTTTCAGTGTTAAAATACTGTCTCCCATCCCAGTTTAATGTGAGGTCAGGGCTCGCAAAATCGCTAGCCCGACGTCCCAGGGCTATTGTGTTTTCCAGTCGGGTTACCAAAATGTATCACTGCCCTGCCCGACGGGCTACCTTGAACAGTGATATAAAATCCCTTCCTTTGATTCGCGTTGTTCACTCGCTTGTAGGGGTGAAACGGATCATAGTTTATCATTTACACGTGTTTCTAAGTCTGACCAATTTAAACATTCAAGCATTTTAAACCATTCATGCGCATGAAGAATTCAGTTCGGTGTTCGCGCGCACACGCTCAAAGCGCGCACATACAGAGTGGCGTTTCAGGCAGAGCACGAACACAGAATTGATTCCTCTTTCGCTTGAACGGACACATACAAGCAAAATTATCTCAAAATAACTATCTGGGCAAGTATTTTCATGTCTTGAATGTAAACAGTGGAGAAAGAAATCGCATGTGCATCATTATATTGGATCCGTGCATTCGGTCTTAAAGGGGCAGCAGCCTATAAATACCTGCTATAAATACCTGCTGTTTAAGCGCCACCTGCTGTCAGAGAGTGACATTTGCGTCTCATTCAGCCCATCTGCTGTTTTTGTTTCGTTCAGATTTTTTAAGTAGTATCACAAAGCTAAAGTCAGACCATTTTGTTTTTGTTTCAAATTTCAAAATTTTACAATCTAAATAATATGTATGCAGCATCTTTGTTTGGATCATGATTAAAATACACAGGCAAAACCTTAGTTTACTTGCATGGAGAAATTTATTTTATTTGTATTATGTATTTATTTGATTTGGGATTTGTTTTAAAATTTCAAGTTAGTATATTGTTTGACATTTTCAATTTCACAAAGTAATGTGAAGACTTTTGCTCTGAGAAATAACAAAAGGACACCTTTTTTAAAATCTGTCTTAAATCTCATTTTGTTAAAAAAGAAATTGTGAGAAAATTGTATTGTGAAATCAGAATCATGAATCATATCACATCATAAGTTGAGTGAATCGTTACATCCCTGTATGCTACTAGTTTTTGATCGAAGTAGGAAGTAGTAAATTGTTCTTTAAATAATAAGTGTTACCATATTTTTTTTGCTCATCTGAAAAATGAACCGATCTGTGACTCAAAATGTGATATGATAATGTAATATAATCCAAACCGTGAGATTTGTGATCTGTTGCACCCCTACTCTCTTGACTTGTTATATGAAGAAAATCTTTTATTCGGGCTAGTTAAATTAATTTTTGGGCTACCAAAATCTGAAGAATGCCTGCCCAAAGGGCTACCAGGGATTTTGAAATTTTGCGAGCCCTGGAGGTGCAAATGTAAGCAAGCCATTAATTTGTTGATTTGACCTAAAAGTGTAAACATTTCTCCAACGCGACCAATGGAAAAAGGGTGAAATCTTCAGGAAACCTGTTTGAAAACCGTCATTATTTTTGCAAAAACATTGAAAGAAATGCCAGTGCTTATTCAGCAGCAAATTAGTTTTCGATAGTGATAGACCATTAAACTACTATTAATATTTTTAAACAATATTAACATTTTTTTACTAAAGCGGTTATCGGTTCTTGAATATCGGTTTTACTCCAGCTTAAGTTTAAAGGTCTTTGCACACTGAGTCCGGAATTTTCGTACGTTAAAAATAAATACGTTGTTGACATGTTGTCAGTCACGTTTACACACTGCTTTCGAAACTTTTGTCCATTATAAAACAATTCGGACCAGGTTAGATTTTCTGCGCTTTCGCATCCGTAGCAAGCATTTTGATAGGAAAGGATGACGAATACGAAAGAATGAAAAAACGCATACGAATATTTTGGACTCGGTGTGCAATGCAAGGACCTTAAGTCTTAAAAGAAATTGTACAACATAGTTCACAGGTACAGTAACTTAATATTTCAATTGCTTGCATAAATAATTACACTTTCTATTATTATATAATACAGGAGCAAATTATTTTTGGAAATACATTTACATTTATGTGTTTGGCAGATGCTTTTTTTCAAAAGCTGGTGCCATGTTCTACTGGTTGAGCTACAGGAATGGATATTGAATGTATATTGTGCATATTGATTATCACACAATTATACCATAATATCAGTATTTTGGTTGCTTTTTAGTTTTTGGTAAATTAAATGATGTAAGAGAAGTTAAATAGAGGGTGGGATAGGGAAATAGATAGTATTGTGCAGTAGAGAAGAATAAATTTACATGAGAACAAAAGTCCTACTACGATTCACTATGCAAATATTACAATGATAGCTTCACTGTTGAGTAGCAAACATTTTGAGGGGCTTTCACAAATTTCTTGTTTAAAAGCAGCAAGATGGAGTGCAGTGGTATTTAGAAGAAGTGGCGCATGATTAAAATGTTGCTGATTTACACTCTCAATACACTGAAGATGTCTATTCTGCCCCCAGATCCATATGATTGGTCTGTTGATTTAAAATTGAACTTCTGCACTGCTTGTCAAATTTGGACTATTTTTAATTTGAAAATGTATTGTATTCATGGGCGTGATACACTAAAAAAGCCAACAACATCCATCTCCTGTGTATATGTAGACCAGCCATTAAAAATAGTAAGTAGCACAAAATATAAAAACCTGACATTTTATACCCTTCGGCAGAACTGTCAGAAATGATGAAGAGCAGCTGGATTTTCTTTGCTTTTCTAAAATAAAATATTTTTTATGTACTCTGTACTGTAGATATACTGCAACAGTTACAACCAAAGCTCCCGTCACAGTCCATCCAGACTATTTATCAAAATAAATCAGCTGAAGCTGATCATTCAGAAATCATCAAACCATATGCACAATAACATATGTGACCCTGGACCACAAAACCAGTCATAAGGGTCAATTTTTCAAAATTAAGATTTATACATCATCTGAAAGCTGAATGAATAAGCTTTGATGTATGGTTTGTTAAAATTTTGACCCATACAATGTATTTTTGGCTATTGCTACAAATATACCCCAGCGACTTAAGACCGGTTTTGTGGTGCAGGGTCACATATGACCTTTGCAGCAGTTTCACATTAATCATGAACTTGATTCTGATAAATGTCAGTTTGAAATTCAACAAAATATAGAGGATAGCCAATCAAAACAGGGCTCATTTACATATAAAAATGTTAACGGTATGGTAACAAATTAACTTATTTAATTCTAAGTGTCAGGTCATGTGAAAGTATATTACAATTTTTTTGGTGCAAAAAATCTTGATTAACATTGTGAGTGGATTTTACCTGACCTCTAAACTTCTGACGAACTGACTGTAGGACTCTCCGTTCTACATAAACTATGAGATGGACCTGAGGGAGAACGCTCTGGGAGAGGGAAGCTTCTCCATCTGCAGACAGTGCACTCACAAAAAGACTGGACAGAAATATGCCGTAAAGATCGTCAGTAAAAGGTACCAGCTATGCAGCCTGCTAACAGAGTCTTTTTGATGTGAAAGTTTAGTTAAATTTTATAGGCACTTTTTTTTATGGAAGTCATTTGTAGTTTACTGTTCTGCAGAATGGAGGCACTGACGCAGAAAGAGATCGCTGCTCTCAAACTGTGTGATGGACACCCCAACATAGTCAAGCTATATGAGATCTACCACGACCAGGTAAGACAGTGTTTGAGACTGAAACCTAGAGCTCATGTGCACATCAAAGCCTTATTCTCTCAATGAACTCGGCTAGCCTGAATAAGTTTGAACTCTCTTTGTCCTTGCACCTGCCCCAGATTTAATTCCCTCCTGTTCATAAACTGCCCCCTTCCTTTTCATTGTACTTCGTCTCAATTACCAGATGCAGCACCAAAGAAGGTTAAAACTGAATGGGGAAATAACACCACAGTTGTTTTTCATTACAACAACATCAAATTGGTCCTTTTTACTTATTTAATAAATCCTAGAGAAAAACATAGATTTACATTTTCTGCAGGGCATTAAAAAAATAGAAGTGCATCAGATCTGCTTTGCCAAAGAAAGGTTAAAACTAACTGGAGATGAACATGGTTGGTTTTCATTACAACAACATCAAATTGGTCCTTTTTACTTACTTAATAAATAAAAAACTAAATAAAAGTCAATGGGAGACTAAAAAGAAATCTACAGAAGGACAAACATCACTGCAACACTCCACCGATCTGGGCTTTATGGTGGTTTGGCCAAACTCAAATGTTGAGATAGCCTTAATTAAAACCCAGTCCAGAGCATTCAGAACCTGAGACTGGGCAGAAGGTTCACCTTCCAACAGGACAATGACCCTAAGCACACAGCAAGAGTGGCTTATAGACAACTCTGTGAATGTCCTTGATTGGCCCAGCCAAAGCCTGGGCTTAAACCCAATCAAATATTTCTGGAGAAAACTGAAAATGTACGTCTAGCCCCATCCAACCTGACAGAGCTTGAGAGGTGAACAGGTGAGGAGAAGAATGGCAGATAAATGCCAAATGCTGACGAGCAAAGCTTGTCGGATCAAACAAAAAAGATTTGAGACTGTGAAGGTGCTTCAGCTAAATATTTAGTTAATTAAGTTAATGTACTGTGCAATGTACTTATTTCAGTTTTTTCTGTTTGTAATAAATTTATGAAGTTGTGACAATTCTTTTTTTGCTGTGTCAATATGGTGTATGGAGTGTAGATTGATGTGGGGAGAAAAGTAATTTAAAGAGGTTTAACATAAGGCAGCAACATAACAAAACATGAACAAAAATGAAGGGGTATGAATACTTTTGCAAGGCACTGTATAAATATATATATGTGTG
>NW_015558579.1:2106755-2106948 GCF_001515605.1 Sinocyclocheilus anshuiensis | reverse complement strand
AACAGAGTAATGTGAACCTGGCATTATGTGTGTGCGCTGCGAGTGTGCATGAGCGCATGGTCTCCAGGAGAGCACGCGAGTGCTGAATGGTTAAACACTGGCAAGAATTAAAAAGTGTTAGTGACGATGTGACACTGCCTCGACTGTGCAAGTGACAATTCCTGTGTCAACTGTGCAGCGTGCAGCTCGCTTA
>NW_015558579.1:2105719-2106202 GCF_001515605.1 Sinocyclocheilus anshuiensis | reverse complement strand
ATTTATAAACTTTAGTGACGATGTGACACTGCCTCGATTGTGCAAGTGACAATTCCTGTGTCAACTGTGCAGTTCGCTTATAGTGCAGACACGATGTGGTGATTTGAAGCCATTTGCGTATTTTGAGAGAGAGCGCGCACGTTGATTCACTCACGCGGTTTGTGAAATTACATCTCACACAAGGTTTTCAAATTACTTTATATGTTATTTAATGAAGAAATATGAAGGTGAGTACCTCACCTTCAGAATTATAATTATTTCACCCGCGCCGGACAGAGACAGACGGTGCCGCTGCATGTCGTGTCAAACCTCACGGCAGACCATTTGTTGTGATAAACAGGAAAGTGTGTCCAGCTGAATTCAATTAGATTTTTTTTAGACGAATATTAAAAGCTTAGTATACCGCGGTAGCCCTCGTGTGAAGCCCTCCTCGTGTTAAGACCAAAGAGTGTAAAGACCATCGACTCTACCGTTCGACTCCAC
>NW_015558579.1:2105221-2105556 GCF_001515605.1 Sinocyclocheilus anshuiensis | reverse complement strand
TTTACTATGTGTTTCCAGATCCCTACTATCACTACCACTCGCAAACCACGCATCACATACTGTAGGCAGCGCAATCCTAACACCCTGCGCATGTCTATGTCTACTAATACACTACTTTCTTTTTCTGTCTGCTGTAAACAAAGTAGATTTTATTACTTCTATTACTAGTCATTCAAGACTAAACCTCATGGCCCTGACAGAGACCTGGATCCAGCCAGAGGACAATGCTACACCTGCAGCACTCTCCAATAATTTCTCTTTTTCCCACTCCCCCCATCTGACTGGAAGAGGTGGAGGTACTGGTCTGCTTATCTCTAATGATTGGAAATGTAATC
>NW_015558579.1:2104401-2104993 GCF_001515605.1 Sinocyclocheilus anshuiensis | reverse complement strand
TCCTCCTCCTCCCCCTCCTTCATCAACTCTAACAGCTGACGACTTTGCCACATTCTTCATTAATAAAATTACAAACCTCAGTGCACAATTTGCCACACCACAAACTGTCAAACACATCTTACCAGCAAACATACACTCGTTTTCATCCTTCTCTCCACTCTCTGAGGCAGAAGTCTCTAAACTCATCCAATCATCCTACTACTTGTCCGCTTGATCCTGTTCGATCTCATCTCCTTCAGGCCATTTCTCCTGCCATTGTACCTGCACTCACTCATATCGTTTGCACATCCCTTCACACTGGTGTTTTTCCCTCAACATTTAAACAGGCTCGTATAACCCCACTTCTTAAGAAACCCACTCTTAACCCAACTCTTTTAGAGAACTACAGACCGGTTTCCCTTCTACCTTTCATTGCAAAAACACTTGAACGAGTTGTGTTCAACCAAGTCTCTGCCTTTCTCACACAGAACAACCTCCTGGACAGCAACCAATCGGGCTTCAGAAGTGGACATTCGACCAAGGCTGCCTTGCTCTCAGTTGTTGAAGCCCTAAGACTGGCAAGAGCGGCTTCCAAATCTTCTATACTTATCTT
>NW_015558579.1:2103908-2104280 GCF_001515605.1 Sinocyclocheilus anshuiensis | reverse complement strand
TGGCTAAGACAGAACTGCTTGTGGTTTCAACAAACCCATCACTTTATCAAAATTTCACTATCCATTATTGTGCCATCTCAAAGAGGCACAAAATCATTTTCACAGACTTTTTCATTAACTGTTCCCTCCTGGTGGAATGACCTGCCCAAATCAATCCGAGCAGTCCTTAACCATCTTAAAAAAACGACTAAAAACACATCTGTTCCATCTTTATTTGACCCTCTAACTCTAGCACTTTCTATTTTAATTCTAATTTATCTATTTATCTTCTTTTTTATTTAAAGAAAACACTAGCTTTCTATCTTTCTGTTCTATCTACTTGTTTTTCTTTGTGTGTGTGTGTGTGTATATATATATATATATATATCTCTC
>NW_015558579.1:2086428-2103622 GCF_001515605.1 Sinocyclocheilus anshuiensis | reverse complement strand
TTCTATTGTCCTCATTTGTAAGTCGCTTTGGATAAAAGCGTCTGCTAAATGACTAAATGTAAATGTTATATGTATTATTTTTATTTTGTGTGTGTGCCAGACATCCTGATTCATCGTCCTATTATTCATTAGTATGATAAGCTTGAGTCAGTTGGGCACCTCTTCAGATCTGTAAAATGTGTATGTGTGTGTGCATGCCCACTTGCCAAATGGAGGTTATCAACACCCACCCTCTGTACCCAGTGCCGTGCCCTAGATGAAAAGCAAAGCCGCCCTGCCCGGTCACGGTCTTTGTTCCTCTATACCAGAGATAATGAGAGATATTAGCTTGCTCTTTTTCATTTGCCTCTCTTTCCTCTTTCGTGCACACACACTTGCACACTCATACACTCTTTTCTCATCCCACCCACGTATGGCACGCAAACACTTGTTCTGCTGTTCACTTATTAACACTCATTCAGCATATAATGAGACTGAAGCCCATTTATTAAATCATTTTGAATGTGAACCTTTGCCAAGTGATTTTTCCTGCTCCTTCTG
The DNA here is from genome assembly GCF_001515605.1 of Sinocyclocheilus anshuiensis. Taxonomy (NCBI): domain Eukaryota; kingdom Metazoa; phylum Chordata; class Actinopteri; order Cypriniformes; family Cyprinidae; genus Sinocyclocheilus; species Sinocyclocheilus anshuiensis. The sequence goes on along the minus strand of NW_015558579.1, from coordinate 2,103,082 downwards.
AGTTCAAAGGCAGCATTCCCTCTGACTTTCTTTCTGTCATTAAACGTACATCTCCACCAGGATAGAAGGCTTTGCACTTCATAATAGATTATCTATCTGTGTAATTGCGATCATATACTGTTCCATGTGGTTATTCTTGCAAATAATGTATTTCTTTGTGGTCCCTAATTTTATATTTAATGTTATGTTATGCCCAGTGCTGGTCCTAGAGTTCTGGGGCCCAAAGCAAAGCTTTGTCACATGTTTTGAACCTCATGTCGTTCAAAACCCGCAAGACCTTCGTTCATCTTCGGAATACAAATTAAGATATTTTTGATGGAATCTGAGAGCTCTCTGAACCTCCATAGACAGCAACGCAACTGAAATGTTCCCAGACAGAAAAGTAGCAAGGAGATCGGTAAAACAGTCCATGTGACATCAGTGGTTCAACTTCAATTTTGCGAAGCTACGAGAATACTTTTTGTGCGCAAAGAAAACAAAAATAACATAATTTATTTAACAATTCTTCTCCCCCGAGTTACGTCTTCTGCCATTTTGGAGAGTACCCAAGGACGTAATCGGCGTTGTTTACGTTAAGTGGGGGGAGCGCAAGATGAACGGAGGTCTTACGGGTTTGGAACGACATGAGGGTGAGTAATTAATGACAGAATTTTCATTCGATTTGAGAAAACGACCTACAACACACTTATTATACAGTCGAATTAATATTAAAATATGAGCAGAAGAAAGAAAGAAAAAACCGTCAACAACGGAGATAGAGGGGCCACCTTGATATATTTTAAAAATATAATAATAATGATAATGAACTCTCAAGAAATCTTATCATTAGAGACTAACGACTATCATGAACAAATCCAATATGTTTAAAAAAATTATTATTTGAAATGGAATATATGAAAAATTAAGAAGAACATTTAAAAGTTCAAATAATATTTTCATGTTTACCAGCACTACAGTCTCAGAACAAATGACACACATCAGTTTAAAACAGAAATAATAAAGGCATAGTTACTTTTTGTTTACTCTTCTTTTAATTTTCAGTCTGTATCTTTGTTTACTGTGTATAACAATAATCCGTCATGTCATCGGGTTCATGATCAACGTACCGCTCTATCAGTGCCATTATTTGTGCATCTTTTGTTTGAAGAATACACGGTGCTGGTTAAAGTTTGGAGCACAAGAGAATATGAAATATGTTCACATAAACTCTGGTCTGGATATGAACTATGATCGTTGCAGAGAGTGTTGTTAAACTCATCACGGCGTTCGCGCAGAAACTGCTCTCTCATGCGCACTCCATGTGTTGTTAAATATTAAATATTGTTACGGTCATGTTTACAGAGGTGAACTGACAGCACGGAAGCTCGTTCATGAGATTTGAATTCTCTGCTGTAAGACGACATAATGCGTAATACAGCGCAGTGATTGGATCATAAGACTTCATTCTCATGAATAGTACTCAGAAGAAGAGCTCAGAAAACTAATGACGTAGACACGTACTCTCCAGCCACGACAGCCAATCACCACTGCAAATTAACGCATATACGTCACTTTTGATGTCGGTTCAACTTTGCTTTTTGAATCGGAAGAACGAAATTGCTCCAAAAATGAAAAAATATCCACTTTTTGCTTAATAATAGACATAATGAGTGCTATTTTTGTTTTCACTGATGTGCAACCTAACCTGTTCATATATTTTAACATCTCAAAAAATGTGTTTTAATGTTTCATGACCCTTTAAATCATCCTTGAGAGCAAGAGTGTGTACTTTGTGCGTAGGGAAGATCGGCACTGCCTATGCTTCTGTTATTATGTGGATTGATAAGAAAGTGTCAGGAAATTATTGGAAAGAGAGGAGAAATTTGTTCTGGATGTGTTTGAGGCCAGACTTAAACCCTATTGCTCACATGAGCACCAAGGCTCAAAATTTCTGGAGCACATGTGATAACCACTGCATCATTACACTGAATGACTTGAGTTCTCTAACACTGTTATTATAGTTAACTTAAACAAAAAATATAACCATAAAAAGACATTTGAATAAATAAAATAAACATTTACTGAAATAAGTTTTAAAAAGCTTTAGAAAGCATTAAAAAAACAAAAACTAAAATGAATAAATAAAATTAATACAAACTATATAGAGTAGCTAAAACTAAAAAGTGAAATGAGAAAATGTAAAAGTAAAATCTAGTTCAAAATATTAACAAACGTATATTAGTATATCAGTGATATTAAAATAACACTACTTTGTTTGTGTAGCTACACACATATCTTGTTCTGGAGCTCCTGCAAGGTGGAGAACTGCTGGAGAGGATCAGAAGGAAGCAGCACTTCAGCGAGACGGAGGCTAGTCGCATCATGCGCAGACTGGTGTCTGCCGTCAGCCACATGCATGATGTTGGTGTAGTGCACAGGGACCTCAAACCTGAGGTACAGCACGCCACAACACATCCATTGTCATTATCTCAAATGTACAACCCACATGTCCCAGCACTCCAGGCCGATGGGCCCCAAAGTACAGGTTGGGCAGAACTTTACATAGTAGTTAGGCCTCAGGGTTGACAAGTCTCACTTAATTAAAAGGAAACTTATTCAAGAAACATCTGCCTTGTTAAGTTTATGCTCCTCAATTTTGCTTGTATTTCAGTTTGGTGAACAGTGAATTAATAAACATTTGTGTTGGTAAACTAATAAGTTTTTTTGTTTTGCTTTATTTTTCTGACTGTGTAATGGAGTTTTCTCTTTGTAGAATTTGCTCTTCACTGATGACACTGAGAATTCAGAGATAAAAGTTATTGACTTTGGCTTTGCACGGCTCAAACCACCCGACAATCAGCTCCTGAAGACCCCCTGCTTCACTCTTCAGTACGCTGCACCGGAAATCCTCAAATACGACGGTTACGATGAGTCCTGTGACCTCTGGAGTTTAGGAGTTATTTTGGTAAGGCCAATATTCATACTGCACGTAATGCCTACAGTATGTAAGTTATGGGTACTAGGAAGGGTAATTTTTTTTTCTTTTCTTTTTTTTTCAAGATTGCTCATTTATACATTACCAAGATGGCTGACGAGTGCTAAATGAGTGAGAGTGACTTAAAGTTGCTCCCTTTACAAATTATTGTTTTTGAGGTCCTATTTCAGTTAGTTCTCAGCAATAGTGGTGACTGATATATGTTTGCCGTTTTTAATTATCAGCATTGGATGATACGTTTTTGAAAATTGCTATCTAAAATATAAATCTATTTTTAAAAATGTGTTTTTATCAAATTATTTCTATTTTAGTAAATATTATGTCAATTAGGAGGGGGCGCTAGTGAGCAGGCATGGAGTAGGTTGTGCTTTGGGCGAGCTCCGCTAAATTTTATTAAGTTAATTATAATTTTGGGCGTTTTACAAAATGGCACTAAAACGTTCTGTTTTGGAATCTCAACTTTTTTTTCTTTACTGCGGTACGTAAATATTATGTCAATTAAAGTCATTATCTCTAAATTAAATAGTGATATCTAGGGCTGTCAGCTTAACGCGTTAAATTAGTTATGAAAAAATAACCCGATTAAAATATTTTAACGCAGTTAATGCACTAATAAACTGAGCCGTTTACTTAATTCCGAAATGAATCAGCCATTTGAACGAATCGAATGAATGACTAACTCATAAAGACATTTACCGCCACCTGCTGGCAGTTTTATTTTCTCATTTAGAGTATTATTGAATCTTTTTTTAAAAAAGGGAAAAAAAAAACTTTAAAGGGATAATTCACCCAAAAAAAAAAAAAAAAGTCATCATTTACTCAAACCTGAATGACTTACTTTCTTTTGTGGAACGTAAAAGAAGGTATTTTGAAGACTGTTGCTAACAAAGCTGTTTTAGTTACCAATGATTTCCATTGCATGAACAAAAAAAATCTGAGATGTTTCTCAAATGATCTCTTTTATGTTCCATAGTTAATATTAGGCCGTTGTGGCATAAACGTTTATGTCTAATACATTTTATGTTGAATCAAATAAAATATGTCTTTCTAAAGCTACTATTTGTAATGTCTATTTAATACTTTCTCATTTAACAAAAAATAGCTTTAAATAATCTTTTGGGGTATTTTCACAGCCAAATGTAATTTGCGATTTATTAGATTAATTAAACGATACATCATGTAATTAATTAGATTAAAAATTTTTATCAACTGAGAGCCCCTAGTGATAATCATTTAATGTATATTGGTTTTATATCGGCCATTGGCCACCCATCCAGATAACAGCATCGGCCATCAAAAAAATCCATATCGGTCGACCACTAATCTTCAGGGAAGCTCACTAGGGTTAGAAACTAATTTTATGGAGAAGAGAAAGTGGCAAGTGCTAAATGAACCTTTGTCACACGGAAGTATCTCATTTTTCAGCCTTTTTTTAAGGAAATAAAACACTGAATGGTGCATTTTGTATGAATATATGAGTGCTTTCTCCTATTTCTGCAAATATGAGATTCTGTATCCACACAAGCTTTTATCCTCCTTCATGTAGATTATTTACTCCTTTTGGATATGAATCCATGTCTTGCTGTTTCTGACACTTATTCATTTGAACACCAACCAAAATAAACAAACTATCAAGCCTTTCCAAAACATCTTAGCATTGCTGATCGGAGTCCTCGTGACTACCCTTAAGCAGAAATTTTTCAAGCCAGGACTTCATTGAGAGAAAGATGAGTGGAGATAGCGAGAAGGAGCCTGGGGGAGATGTCCATAGCTGAGTTATTTTTGTGGCCCTCTGTACTGGGGAGCAGGACCTGGCTGGGGGGAGAACAGAGTAGTGCAGCAGAGTTTGACTTGATAATCTCTGACAGGCTGTGAGCTGAGAGACCCTGGAGCTCTGCACAGCGTGGAGAGAGACCACAGTGCAGAGAAAGACAAGAGCTTTGTAGCTTATTTAGCTGTGCACTTTTTTCCATTTACTTTTCATAACAGTTATGTGTTCTTATCTCTAATTTATTGATATAGCACATTTAAAAACAACAAAGGTTTATCAGTGTGTGTTGTGCTCAAACACAGACAAATGGAAAATACACATTACATCTGTCCAGCACACAATGACTGTTACATGTGACAATGTCCAGCTAGAACAAATAAGTCTTAAGGCACAATTTGAGTGTATTGATGAGGACACAATGGAGTGTGGCTATTTTCTGACCTCGGCACCAACAGAGAAGGCACAATTATCTTTAAACATCAAGCACCAAGAGTGAGTAAGGAGCAGCTGGTTGGCACATTTAAGAGATCTGTAGGTGTGATGGAAACTGCAGAGATCAGTGTAACAAGGTTCCATTTCACTTACAGCTTTAAAAGCAAAAAACAAAACTGTGTACTGTGTCCTTAGAAGAAATATGGTCACTCTTGATGGTAACAGTCAGAAGCTCACTGATTGTCCTGTTCAAGACAAGAAATATTTTAGTTTGGTAATAGCTCTAAGCAAGAAGATTGAACTTTTCAGAACAGCTTTAATATGTTGATAGATGATGATGATGCATAATTTTGATTTTATATTTTGTTTCTAGGGTGATACTGTAACATTCTTTCCAGGGACTACAGATGAAAAATGTTATTTGGCTAATTTTTGCATATTTACAGTAATGTTTATTAATGTGCACTGTCCCAACATTTAAACATCATCTTGGCAATAAAAAAGGATTTAAAACAGACATTGACAGGTATAAAATCAATATGTGGAAACATTCCCAATCCATTATACATCCATAATGTGACATTTCTTGTCACATTAAATGTAAGGCAGGGCTTGATTTTATTCATTGGGAATTGATTGTATCAAAAAGTGTGTTTACTGTCTTGGTAACATCTTCAAAACAGGAAGTTGACTCAGAGGTGGATCAAATGATAACGTTTTCATGAAAGATTACTAAAATAAACTTTATAAAATGTGTGCAAACTTATGGTTTGTGCACAATAAAACCAAGAACATGTATTTGGAAAATAAATTAGACTTTAAAAGGAAGGTACAGCTCCGTATAATTTGCATAACAGTGAAGGTAAATTTCATGTCTTTTTTTCTTAATGAATCGCATGTGAAGATGCGGTTGGTTGTTAGATAGAACCTTTAGGTACCCCGCATTAAGGTGCACTTGTGTTTTTTATTTTTTTATTTGCAGTACACCATGCTATCTGGCCAGGTCCCATTTCAGTGCCATGGGAAGAGTCTAATGCACACCAGTGCAGAAGAGATTATGAGGAAGATCAAACAAGGAGACTTCTCTTTCGAAGGTGAAGCCTGGAGGAATGTATCTAATCAGGCCAAAGATCTGATACAAGGTAAGACACAGCTGAAGATGTTTAGAGACCATTTTGCAGTGATTTAAATTGGAATGCATTTGTTAAAACTAAAATGTGCCTGACCTACTCATGGTTCAGAGCTGCTGACGGTGGACCCTGACAAGCGGATAAAAATGTGTGGCCTACGCTATAATGCCTGGCTGCAGGATGACAGTCAGCTCTCTTCCAACCCTCTTATGACCCCTGACATCCTGGGATCTTCTACCATATCAGTGCACACCTGTGTCAAAGCCACCTTCAATGTAAGAAAGAGAAAAAAACAGAAGGATGCTAGAAAATAAAGATTACAACATAAAATAATACTGTTATTGTCTTCCCCAGGCCTTTAATAAGTGTAAGCGGGAGGGCTTCCGACTCCAGACAGTTGACAAGGCTCCTTTGGCCAAACGCAGAAAGATGAAGAAGACCAGCACCAGCACAGAGACCCGCAGCAGCTCCAGCGAGAGCACACACTCATCATCCTCTTCCTCCCAGTCTCAGGATAAGACACCACCAGGTGGAGCGACAGCTATTATTCCCCAGGCCTCCGTGAGCACACCTCTCACTCTTGGCCCTGACGATGAGCCCTCTCAGGGCGAGCCCCAGCCTGCCTTCACATTTTCAGAGTGAACCTGTCTGAGAGTTGGACAACAGGATAGGTTACGTAATTAGGATACATAATTATCCCACCGTTCTTTCTCCTCACGCTCTGGCAAGGCTGTACAACTCCAGAATTTGCATGCGGGGACCAACTCAAGTCCATCACTAGCAATAGATGCATACCATGAGTGCTGAAGACTGAGCTTGAGTGAACTTCTGGCTCAAGTCCTGCATGGCGAAACCTCACTGCATCCAGTCCAGTGTCTCAAACAGGAGGGAGAACTTCACTTTTAGGTGCATCAAACCTTCCACTGATGGTGAAAAAAGGAAAGTCTGCTTCTGCAGTGTCCTGAAAGACCAGGCACTTTGCTTTGGGCAAAAAAAGGAAAGGGATATGTATTTTAAAAGAATATAAATAGAATTTATAAAAGAGGAGATTTATTGTTTATTCAGACTTCTCTCAGATTTGGTATATGATACATATTTGGTATATATCAATGTGTCAAATATGACAGCTCCATTTGTGCTGGGAGCTTCGTGGTATTGATTCACATATCTAACTTTACTTTTACAATTTTACTGAAGTAGCAACAATTAGGTGTTAATAGTTTCCTTGGAAGCATTTCATTGTAAAACTCTTGTTAGTTACCCATGGCAAGGTAAAAAAGACAGTTTGTTTCTTATTTACATGTTATTTGAAATTTCTGTTGAGATCCTTTCCTCAGGTTATTTATTTGTTCTTTTAAACTTGAATTCATTTTTTAAGAGACTTGAAGGTGAAGTCACATTTACTCTTGCTCTAAGAAATTTTCTGGACGAAATCCAGTTATATCGATAGGAATCTGTGCATTTAGAAATTTTGCAAAGGTGCGAAAAATTTCTCCACGCATATTTTGCATCAGGTTCAGTTATTTTCACACAAATTTGATGTGTTGACCAGAAGAAGAAGCTGTTTGGTTTGAAAGTGACTTCTGTGTGAGCGTTGCTTCGTGCATTGCTAATATCGACAGTAGACCGTGGACGTTTTTTGGTTTATCACTGAAATTTCGCATATGTGACCGCGTCTTAAATGAGAGAACTCTAGAGGTGTTGCTTTGGGTGTTGTTTCACTCAAGGTTTTATGCCTGAGTTTAAGTTCAAGCTGAGAATGAATCTGCTTAAAGTCAACGTGAAATCAAAATAGACTAATTTTAAATTTTTAATGCACCAGATTCTATTGTAAACAGTGACAAACCAAGATGTAACTCTTTCTTCCCCTGCAACGATCACTTAGGCCTCTCAGGCTATTGGATAATGCTAACCAGTAGCTAAATGGCTCTTTTGCCACAGTTTTAGCAAACTTGCATTCAATCTGGCTGCATTCTGCTCTGTAATGCTGCCACTTTTCTGGATCCAATCAGTTTCTGATGGATAGACTCATGTCCCTCCCTACATTTTTGTCTTGTTATACTGTTTCACTAGAGAATGCACCACATGAGAGAAAGAAAATGGGTTTTGATTCATGCTGACTTTAAGCGTCTGCAAAGCCTAATGACACGCTTATCTTACAGAAGATAACCATGACTGCAGGGCCACATTTTAGCCCGAAATGAAGTTATATGCCAGCTAAAAGACATCTGTGGTTTCCTGTTTGATGGTGGCAGGTTGTGTTTTTGGCCCTGTGTTAGATGAATGATGCTTTAAGACATGCTGCGGCAGAGTCTGTGGTGTTTAAAACGATGCGCTTGCATTTTTTCTTCTTAGCATCATCTGTTTCACAAGCCTTGGAGGTTTTGTGACAATGAGGTGCAATGTTGCAGGACTCCAGTTCATATTTTCAGGAGCGTTTGGACTCAGCACTGGTCTCTTGAGTCCAAATCCAGTCTTGTCTGGACTTGAGTACTACACTCGTAAAAATAAAAAGTTTTTTTCCTATGTTCTATGGTAACAATGCCATAGAGGAACCATTTTGGATTCTTTCAGTGAAGAGTTCCTAATATAACATGTTAACAAGTGTGAAGAACATTTAATAATCTGAAAAACCTTTTTCCACTTGGTTCCATAGTTGTTAAAGGTTCCTGGATGAACCATTGATGCCAATACAGAACCTTTCATTTTAAGAGTGTACAACACTGCTGAGCTGATTATGTGGTTCTCTGTGTTTTTGTATTCTAGCTGGTGGTGGCATTTTTACAGTTGAAAGGAATGGTTTTATCTTTAGTCTGAACGACCATCTGTATTGTTCAGAGCATTATGCTGTGATGACTGACATGGTGGTATTCATATCTTTCAAGCACTACAAAACTATTTGAAAGGCACTTGAACTCTACATTGCTATGCAAAAGTTATTTTCTTCCTTTCCTCTTATGTTTCTGTTCATATCCTGAATGACCTTTATGCATTTGAAAATACTGAATCTAAACAGTGCCTCATCAGTGCAAACGTAACTGCCATTTTTAGGGACAGACGCAAGGCTTTGGTCTCTAAGAAAATCATGCATTCCACTTCCTGTGCACTAACCGAGATGAGACATCCTATCATTGAGCTTTTAAATAGTGAGGGCTGGATTGAGACCCAGGGGTGGGTACGCATGCACGAACGCACACACACACATCAAACACACATAAACTGGTGCTCCTGCCCACTCGAACCCGGGCAAAGGACAAGAGCAATAAGAACAGCAGGAGCTCAGCTCACTTTCATGTGGCTGAAAGCCGCTGCGTTCGGCCTCTTCCCCATCACTGTTTTCCCTGAAGCTCCCTCGTTACTGCCTCCTCCTTTTGTTTGGGTGTATTAATAGAACGGGAATGAGGGGAGGCAGAGAGAGTCCTACATTGAACTCTCCTTGGGGACCGAAGCTTTATTGGATGGTTTGCCGTGCTGCTCTTTGTCCCACTGGCTCCCTGCATCCAATCGCACAAACATGGAGCTTGTTTTAAGGTTTGATACGTTTTTAGGGGGTTTTCCTCTTGTTTTAGCTGTTATGAGATTAAAGGCCAGACGTGGGTTTTCGTTTATAGAAGCGTAGTGAGCATCGGCCCTTAAACTGAGCGTACTCTTTTGATCTGTGCACTCCATTTTTGTTGCCCTATTTTAGTGCTCTTGGGTGCTTGTAAATTGTGTTGTCTGCTTGTGAAATGTAACTTAGGGGCCCTGTGCGCTTGTATCTGTGATAGCGCCGGGTGTGGGCGGCTCATCTGCTCATGGAGATGGGCTGATTAGACTTTTTAAGATCCACCTTGTTTTTAAAGGGGCTGTGGATTTGAAGTTGGAGAGTTGAGTTCACCCAAAATGAAAATTCTGTCATTTACTCACTCTCCAAAGTTGTTCCAAACCTGTTTAAGTGTCTTTATTCTGTTTAGCATAAAATAAGGTATTTTGAAGAATGCTCTTTACCAAACATTTGATGGTAGCCATTGACTTATATAGTATGGGGAAAAATGCTATAATAGCTACCGTCAACTGTTTGGTTACCAATATTCTTCAAAATATCTTCTTTTGTGTTCAACAGATGAAAGAAATTCATACAGGTTTGGAACAAGTGGAGGGGTGAGTACATGATGACAAATTTTTCACTTTAATGAACTTTCACATTAATGTTGGAATATACTATTTGTTTAATTGCATGGAAACTTGCTCCCATTCGGTTTCATGATATCTTTAGTAGAATTGCCTTGTTCTAGAGGTGGCTATGCTTTAGGTGTTAAAGTCAGACTGTGAAAGTTCAAAACTGTCATTTGAAACTTAAAAAAAAAAAAAAAAAAAGCAAGTAGCCTGTAATTTTTACATTGACTAAAAAAGTGGCTAGGGGTAGTTGACAAATAACATGATCAAGAACTTTAATTTTTTCAACATCAAAATTTTAGGTATATGTTTTATGTATATCAGTGGTTCTCAACCAGGCGGCCTCAGTGGCCTAGATGTGGAAAAGTCAGGTAAATTAGGAACATTTTATAACTCGATGGGCATTTTAATAATAAAATTCAAAATATTTTATCAGCTAAAAATTTAGTACAAATATTTTTTTAAATCCCTTTCCTTGATCAAGCATGAACAGCTGGAAAGGTCATGGGGCCTTAAATTGTTGTGGACATTTGGGGGTCTTGGAGTCAAGAATCTTGAGAATAACATTGACTGAAATATATTATATATTAATTATATACAATTTTAGGGTTTTTTCCTGTTCACTTCAGTAGTACTGCAAATACATTTTTTAAAAGTACAAAAATTACACGGAGTTCTCTCAATTAATAAGAGTTTAAAAGAACATGTAATTGAGATTTTTCAAAGAAACAATGTTGTATAAAATAGTTTTGGATTATGTGTAGCACACACTGCAGAGCACTTTCTACTTGTCAACATACACTACCATTCAGGGTCAGTAAGATATATATATATATGACAGTTTTCACAAAAATATTAAGCAGCGCAACCTATTTCAACACTGATAATAATAAGAAATAGGGCTGGGTAAAAATTGATTCTCATTTTTACGAAACAGTATAGATTCTTAAATCCCAAGAATCGATTAGTCTAGCCTGTTTTCATTTAATAAATGGAACGTTGTAGTGCACCTCCCATTCAAAAAACCACAATAAGCTTTGTGCTTTGATACTTTTTATATGAAACAAAGTCTCAGATTTCAAATTCTGTCCATTTTATTACAATATTCAAACAATAAATACTGTTTTGGCGCTGTTTAATGTGGAGTGATCATCTCCTCCGCTTTAACCAGTTACAGCATGAAATAAACATGAATGAACATCTGAAGGTATGTTAAAAGAAACAGTACAAATTACCAAAATCCGTATCCTGTTTCATGTTATCACTCAACCGTGAAAAGATGGTAGTGTAACAGCTTGTAAACAATATGTCACGTGACGTCTCATTTACCTCAGAAAAGCATTCGGTGACCACAAACTCTTTAGTCATCTGGAAAAATGATCTCTATAGAGGAGCATTTCGCTAAATATATGCACCATATAACATATTCATTATCATTTTTATTATTATGAATTCATATTTAATCTATGTTTGAAGAGCTAAATCCATAAAAGTTATGACAGCCACCATTTAAATGTTTATATTTCAAAAAACGAATTGGAGTGGAAATATAATTATGTAATTGTAAAGTTAGTGGTATAAATTTATTATTATAAAAACTCAAATTTGAGTGTTTGTATACAAATAAGTTCATTTTAACCCCCAGTATTATAATATACCACCAGCTGACTCTCTTGTAGATTAGTCGATTTTTTTTTCTTTAGAACATTTGCCAAATATTGTACCTGATATATATCCAAAATAATCAATATTGAATTGAATCCAATCAGAATCGATTCGAATCGCAAGCTTGTGAATAGAAAGCAAATCGAATCGTGAAATTTGTGTCAATACCCAGCCCTAATAAGAAATGTTTATTAAGCAGCAAATCAGCATATTATAAATCATGTGACACTGAAAGCTGGAGTAAAGGATTCTGAAAACTCAGCTTTGCCATCAGAAATGAATTACATTTTTAAATATATTCAAATAGAAATCTTGCTTTAAATGTTAAGAATATATAACATATTTCGCATAAAAATCTTACTAACCCCAAACTTTTGAATGGTAGTGTATATAGCCAGCCCTATTGGCTGTGTGCTTGCAATTTAATTTTTGGCTAATGTGACTGGACAAGCAATCATGGGGTATTATAATTGAATAAATGACATATCCGATTTATTTTACCAAAGTCGTCATTTGTAGCAACTTAATGCAAAATCACAGCCTTTTTCAACATACACCAAGCTTTAATTTTTTTATAGTAAATTCTTTAAAAATCTGTTGATTTGGTTAGGTTCTTGTCCATGTGCTTCCGTCTTCCAGCATTTCCTGCTGTGAAACACATTTAGAAATGTAATTCTGTTTGTTTTAAGAGTCATATTAAGCAGCATAGATTACTAGCACAATCCTATGATTTCGTTTTATTTTTTTCCCCTGTCTGACGTAGAAATGGACCATGTATACCTTAATCGCGAACTTTCCACAAAGCCACCAAAAAAGCATAATGCAAAATCATATGCGTTCTTGCAGTCTATGGGCTTATGGGTTTGATAATGTAACTGTCAATAATATTCGTCTGGTGTTGCAGCAGATTCACATGTTGTGATCGTGATGATCTAAAAACATCTCAAATTGAAATGTCTTACAAAGCCGCTTAGTTTTGAAATATGTATTTTTGCATTTTATTGTCCAGTTGGTCCAGCTCAAGTTGCATTAAATTGCAAAGGGAATTTTGGATTTAAAGGGTTTTGTAAACATTCACAGGCTCTTTTCCTCCTGGTGTGCAACCAAACGCTGCCACCAAGGGGCGCTGTTTGCACAGTTTTAAGTTTGTGTTGATGGTCATGGATTATGGGATGTATATAAGAGCTGTATTGGTCTTCACTGTGCACTAGATGTTTAATATTTAGCCATTACATGGAGAGATTTCAACCTGAATGGCTTATCATAAAAATAATGGTGTTATCTAGCTGGGCTAGAGTTTTTCCTCATATTAATTAATTTATTATAATTCGATTATTATTAAACTATAATGCTTAAAAGCACTAAAATAAAGTCATGTTTATAGCGAGTTTTAATGCCATGTATGTATTTTGTAAATTCTAAGCCATATACTTCACCACACAGTATGACACTGAACCCTGTTGATGTGTCCATTGCTTTGTTTTCAGGATTAATTTCTTTTGAAATAATAGAACACAATATACATGGAAAGTTCATATTTTCAAGGATTGTGTGCTTATATCAGTCCATTGGCGAATTGGAGTGTCTTGCATGAGTGTTTTAGTCTCAGATGAGTTGAATCAACTCTGTCTGTGTGATATCAGAAAGTATGCTCCTTTTATTAACCGGTCTTGTTAGCAGTTGTTTTCCTGTTTGTTTTGTGATTCCAAATATGTTTGAGGTGTTTATTAAAAAAAACAATTAAGGGCTTTAAAGTTTTGGATACATATCTTATTCACAAATGGAATAAAACCTCTAAATTCACAAAAATGCTCATGTTTTGTGTGCAATTATTCTGACGTTAATTTCTATATTTTCAGTTTATGTTCTGAGTGGCTACAATAATGTTTTATCCAAATATTCTTCATTTATTAAAGAAATAAGAAAAAAAACTTCTTACAGACTTGTTTGAAGCCCATGAATATTATTAAGCCTTTGATTGTAATGTTTGATTTATTTTTACAAAATTACTATCACGCAAATTTTGTTTCACCTAAGATTTTCAAGACTCATGTAATTCTTTTTTTATAGATTATATATTAAATATTGTATGTATTAAGTTTATATATTCAATATTAAAATATAATATTGATATCCCCAGATTCTTCCTCAGACACACACAGAGATAAAATATCTAGAATCTATACAATTCGTTTTAATTACTTTTGTTCACATAATGTACATAAAAGTATATTTTCATAATGAGACCATTGCATTTTATCTTTCAAAAGACAACACCATAATAATAATAATAATTACATTTGTCAAAAATTGTGAAATATGAAATGTCTTGCCATTTATGTTTTACAATATATTATTATTATTACTGTTAATAGTAATAATATCATGGTGATGTATTTTGGTGTCTATTTTAAGAATTAGAATAATATACAGAAGGATCAAAAGAATATATAAGAATCACACCATTGTATTGAATCTTTCAAAAGACAACACTATACTACTAATAATAATAATTACTGTTGTTATTATTATTATTATTATAAATAATAATTACATTTGTCAGAAAATTGTGAAATATTAAATGTTTTGCCATTTATATAATATTTCATCATTCATATCTTCTTCTTCTTCATGTCATGTCTAGGAAAAGTTTAGGTTAGAGATTGTCTGTTTGAAAATCCGACTTTTGGGGGACTTGTTCCCACCCCAACCCCACAAAACATGTTATATTAACCTTTTAATAAACCATGCCAGAGTGACTTAATTTAGTATATATTTTTATAGTATATATATGGTTGGACACTGTTCTCATAATGTACATCATTACAAATATATGTCAAAGCATCAGAACTTGCCATTAAGATTATTTCTTTCAACAAGTAAATCTTCAAAAAAAAAAAAAAAAAAAAAGATTTAACCAAATTGACTAGACTCAAACCAGTGAAGCACAGATCCATCATTTGAAGTGCTGATTTGAGCACAGATGGGTGTATCTGAGTAACAAGCTGCAAAATGCACTGAACAGGACAGAAAGCAGAAAGGGCTTGGGGTCAAAAGTGGGAGGTGTTGAAGAGTCAGTGGCGGGAAATACAGGAATTCTGCATGGGACCTACATCTCCTATTGTCTCCCCCAAATTTTGACCAGGCTGCCTTGGCGAGCAATGATGGGACTTCTTTCTTTTCTTCTCCAGCTCGGTCCCGGGGCCTTCCCTCCTGTCTGGCCGGCATTCCACTGGGCCACCAGAGAAGCTGCTTTAGAGACGGGGCCGCCCGCTCCTGGGTGGCCTCTTGTGCAGGGGGCTGCAAAGGGGAGGAGACGATGTCTTATTAATTGACTGGGTGTCTTGGAAGGAGTGTAGGAATTTGGCTGCGGGAGAAAAAGGAGAGGAAGGACTGCCTCGCAGCTTAGCCTGGACCTCCTACTCAATCATAAATGTCAACTAGATATTTACGTTTCTGGGGAAAAAATGGAAGCGGTGCTAGCAAGTGCAAAAGTCAGTGTCTCAATACTATGGTGTTGTGGATAGTTGCTAGGGCGTTGCTGAGTGGTTGCTAAGGTGTTTTGAGTGGATTTCATCATGTTGCTATGCAGCTGTTAGGTGGTTCTGAGTGGTTGCTAGTGTGTTCTGAGAGGCTACTTATGAGCCCAAGCCCAAGTTTCTGATTTCCACCCCCAACACCCAAAAAATGCTTTGTCAGGTGAAAATCTTAAATACAGTACGTAACAAATATACTGTGATAGTGCCATGGTGCAACGTTCCAAAAAAAAACCAAAAAAAAAAACATTGAAAATCTAATCTACAGTTTTTTTTTTTATGCAAATGCACAATTTTTAACGAAAACTTAAAATGATTCCTGTATGTTTCTGCATGTTGGTTGCACCACACGTGGCTCAAATGTTTGTAAAATTTAAACAAAATTGATTCTTTGTAAGTTTTTTATAATGATGAAATATTATGCCAAACTAGTTGAAAAGCTTTTCTTTTCATGAATTTCATCCTTTTTTTAAAGGGGTCATATGATGCTGCTAAAAAGAACAGTATTTGGTGTAATGAAATGTTTTTATGCGGTTTAAGGTTCAAAAAACATTATTTTCCACATACTGTACATTATTGTTTCTCCTCTATGCCCCGCCTTTCTGAAACGTGTCGATTTTTACAAAGCTCATCGGTCTGAAAAAGCGAGGTGTGCTGTGATTGGCCAGTTATCCAGTGCGTTGTGATTGGCCGAATACCTCAAGCGTGAGACGGAAATGTTACGCCCCTCACCATATTGTGATGATGCCCTGTCAGGCCGGAGCGATGATTCAAAAACATGAAAACCCATTATAAACGAGGCATTCGTTGCATCCAGTTGGGACATAATTATGGATTATAATGACTTATACTGTCTTTTTACGCGTTGCGTTGCATCGCGCCGCATAAACATAAAACCATGTCTGCATTTGTGATCGGAGAAATGACAAACAACAAGCCCTACTCTACACTGCCCAAAAAAACTCGCTTTAAATATATAAAATATAAAAAC
>NW_015558579.1:2078733-2086211 GCF_001515605.1 Sinocyclocheilus anshuiensis | reverse complement strand
TCTTAACTTTTATCAAGAATATCTCTTTGGATTTGAGACTTTAGTCTTTGCAACTTTACAGATCTTCTTTATGCACCAAGAGCTTGTAACACTCCAAAGAGAAAGGAAAAATTGAAATCGCATCATATGACCCCTTTAATCATTTTTTTTCTACATTATATCTGTATATACACTACCATTTAAAAGTTTGGGCCAGTAAGTTTTTTCAAATAAATTATTACTGTTATTCAGCAAGGATGTATTAAATTAGGATGCATTTATTTTACAAAAGATTTGTATTTCAAATAAATACTTAAATTCCTTTGACATTTCAATTCATCAATGAATCCTAAAAATTATTATTAGTTTTACATTTGTCACAAAAATATGAAGCAGCATAACTGTTTTCAATGCTACAATAATAAGAAATATTTATTGAGCAGCAAATTAGCCTATATTAGAATAATTGCTGAAGTATCCTGTGACACTGAATGATGCTGAAAATGTTGCCATCACAGGAATAAATTATGTTAATTTTAAAATATATTAATATAGAAAACAGTTCAATTGTAATATTTCACAGTATAACAATTTGTATTGTATTTTCCATTAAATAAATGCACTGAATACACTATACTGTTTTATTTATTTTGTATTTATTTTTGGCATTTTCACCTTTATTATGATAGGACAGATCAGAGCTGACAGGAAGCGAAGTGGGAGAGAGATAGTGGGGCAGGATCAGAAAGTTGTGATTCGAACTCGGGACACCCGTAGCACAACGCCGCTGTATGTCGACACGGGACACACTTTATTTCAAGGTCCAATTCTCACCATTAACTATGACATTTGCCTTTAATAAACTCCTAATTTGCTTCTTATTAAAAGTTAGTAAGGTAGATGTTAAGTTTAGGTATTGGGTAGGATTAGGGATGTAGAATCATGCAGAATATGTACTTTCTAAGTACTAATAAACAGCCAAAATGTTATTAATAGGTATGCTAATAAGCAACTTATTAATAGTGAGAATTGGTCCCTATACTAAAGTGTTACCAATGCACCTTTAAAAACTTACAAATCTTACAGACCCTAAAATTGAACACTTGTATCATCCTGATATTTTCACTTAATGTAATTCAATAAAAAATTAAAAAAAACATCATGTAAGAGGTGTAGTCAAGTCTCTATCTGTAAAAATTACATTATTAATTTTATTTTTAAGTATAGATCCGGAGCAATAAACTGTTTCTCTCATACATCAATACACTGTATATACTATACTATTTGTTTTTTTTTTGTGTGTGTGTGTTGTTCAAATTCCTAACCCTATGATGCTTGCCTTTTTCGATATTCACAAGGTTGGACTAAAATGAGTCAAACCACCGTCATAAACCTGCCTTGTGTACGGTGACAGTGATTTGAAAAGAAGCAGCAGAGGTTTCCGTGGAGCGGGCTGTGGGAAAGGCCCGTTCAGGTTGGAGTGCTCCTGGAGGCTCTGAATGGGCCTGCTGTGGCTGAGTGTGTCAGTGGGATGTGATTGAGTGGGATGTTCTCAGGGTACGGCAGGAGGGACAGACGAGGGGGAGGTGTGTAGAAGTGCAGGAGCTTCCAATGTGGTCTCCCCCTCCCCAGGCTTCACCATCAGTGTCCAGAGCTGTAATCCCGTTACATGTGTCCCCATTAGCTCCGACGGGAGCCTCTATTGTCTCCCTGTGAGTCGGTCGGAGTCACTGTCCATGTTTGCTCTAGCTTCCCACACCCAGCTGTCCCCATGGCAATCCCACACACACAAACACACACTAAAGGCTCATCTGTGGGTCGCAGGGTGAAGAGTGAGGTGAAACAGTGCTCGGCAAGAGTTTGAGTTCGTAGAAATATAGGACTATGCATTTACTGACCTTTGCAAGGGATAATATCAAAGATTTGTGATGCCACTGTCAACTCTGTGTGAGATTTTTATGATAGTTAACTGTACACAGTCCCACTTTTTTCACAGCAACAGATTTGCGTTTTGAAACTAATTAAGTTAACGAAATTATTCAGTCTAGCAGAGTCATGTAGGAAACTGCTTGAAGTGAATTGCATAGGAAATCTGTACATATGACATAAAATTGTACTTTTATTCATGAGACCTAGTAATACCATGGTAGTCTTTGAAGAATATTTACCATGTACATTTCACAGTAAATGCAAACTGGACATTTTCTTATATTTCCTTGCATCATCCTGAATCCTTTATTTTGTGAGAATGACCTGCTGACTGTACATTTTCCCACTTATTACATGGCTACTTTCAAAATAAATATGAATTAAAAGGACACAAATATCAGTTAAAATTGTTTTATATTTACAGAAATACATTACCTTTCAAAGGTTTGGGGTCAGTGTTATTTCCTTTGAAATAAATCAATACTTTAATACTTCAGCAAGTTTTACATAAAATTTCTGTTTCAAATAAATGCTGTTCTTTTGAAATTGCTATTCATGAAATCATCCTGAAAAAAAAAATGTTGAGCAGCACAACTGTTTTCAACACTGAAAGTAATAAGAAACATTTCTATTTCACCAAATCAGCATATTCTGATGATTTCTGAAGGATCATGTGACACTAAAGACTGGAGATTGTTGAAAATCCAGCTTTGCCATCACAGGAATAAATTACATTTAAAATATATTCAAATAGAAAACAGTTCCTTTAAATTGCAATAATTTTTCATAATATTACTTTTTACGGTATTTTTGATCAAATAAATGCAGCATAAGAGATTTCTTTCAAAAACAATACAAATTTCTGAATGGCAGTATATTGATTCTATAATTGCAGGTACATTTGGTGTCCGAAGTCATTATTTTTTTCTGCTTTTTTCAGATGGTTATATTTTTGATTATTTTAATACTGTGTTACTCATTGTTATAAATTACAAGATGTTACAGTCCATAGGTCTAATGAAACAAGAAGGATTTTTCCTGTTATGATTTATTGTTATTTCTACACATTGGCTAATTAGTCCGTAACAGGGTTGACAAACAATACCATAAAGACATCAGTTTTTTCATTAAAGGTAAAAAAAGGAAGTAACTTGTGTTTGGCAAGCACTGAATTATTAAAATTAAATATGTTTTAAATAAGATACTGAAAAAAAAATCTGTTAGTGAAAAGTTTTTTTTCTTAACTTTCTGCAATGCCAAATGTATCCCCAATTATAGAATCAATATAGTGCTCACTATGGTGCTAATGAAGAAAGTGGAGTTTGTAAATTGTTTGGGTCTGTCTGCTCTGTCCACAGATCCATCATGTCGTTGATGGAAAGCTAGACAGACAAAGCTGACCCAGGCCTGGTCACCACAACCCCCCTGCGCTTCCTGTGATTTCAACACAAAGCCTGCACTCATGCAGATGCACAGCAAAGTATCTAAAGAGTTTGACGTTGCTTTCTCTTTCTTGACTATAAATAAATATTCCCAAAGAAGCAATGCATGTTATCAGAATTAGCCCATTGTTTTTTGTGAGTAGCATGTTACAGTATCAGTGAGGACAGCAGTGTAAATCTATTGTGCTTTCAGCTTCTCTCAGCTTCGGTCTCTGTGCATGTGCATTTGAGTGTCTACCCAATTGGAATATATTAGCCATGTAATTTGAGGTCAACAATTTCACTGATCCATGCCGTGCATTTGAATGAAAGTCATTTGTGTGGACTCTGGTGTTGTTTTAAGGAGTTTGGCCCACTGGAGAACGTGACAGCCAAACCTAAAAATATTATTATAGATTATTACAGTGTGCATTTTTATGATGTCTTGTACAAACAGTATTTAATAGAAGCTTTTATGCAACAAATTTGACTGACAAACCTTGTTCCAAACCTGAATGGCTTTCTTTCATCTGTGCAACACGAAGATATTTTGAAGAATGCTGGTAACTGTTCCCATTGACTTATAGTGTATGGACAAAAATACAATGGAAGTCAATGTTATCAACATTCTTCAAAATATCTTCTTGCATACAGGTTTGGAACAATATGTGCATGAATAAATAATGACAGACTTTTCATTTTTGGGTGAACTATTAAGTGTCATTTAGAGGGAAAGTTAATCAACATTGATTAGCAAGAGTGTTTGTGGCTCACCAAACTTCACTGGAGTTTGTTTATTGTGACTGTGTGTGTGTGACAGCAATGTGTGTGTGTCTGTGCCCTCTGTGATCTGAAGTACTTTCCGGTTACCATGACAATAGTGCTCGCTGAGGGTTCGGAGAACAATCACCTGTGAGTTGCTTCACTGGCCATTGAGGTCTGTGCTGCCTCTGAGAACAATTGCGCCACTATACTATATATATTTTTTCGAAACGAACGAGCCTCGCACAAAAAGCTTATTTTTTCAATGAACGACTACAGAAACATAAAATGCACGGAACTAGTACATTATGTTTTTTCAGACAGGAACCAGTCAAATAACACATCATGAACTGACATTGTTGTATTTGCACAGCACAATTTATTTTGTTCACAATCACTTAAAAAATAAAACAACACGCCGCTGAAGTTCCGTTCACCATTCGTTTCTCTTCAGACCCCTTTTGCGTCACATAATAAATGCCGCGCACTTTTTTGCAAATGACCAATTACTCTCTTGAACAGTCACCCTTCACTTTGACAAAACTGGACGGCGCTCAACGCCTGTCTATGGGGCTTATTGAGACCCAGTCTCTGGCCCCTAAATGCTGGGCTGAGGGTCTCTCTCTTCTGACCTCATTTGCAATGCTAATGGTCAGGAGACAGCTGCCATCTTACACGGAACATGGCCTCTCAGAATTTCCCAAAGGGGGGAAAGAGGAATAAAAAAACAAAGGCAGCCGATAAATGGGTTTGCCTATTATTTCCCAGGCCTTGTGTGCACTGGGTCCTTGAGAACATGAATTTGAATGACAGTCAGCGAGAGAGACAGAGAACGGCGCAGTAAAAAAGCAAAGATGTCAGTATGAATCTATAATATCGAAAAACAAAACACCGAAAAGTATGATTTTTAAAAGTGTGCAAGCTGAGCTCATCAGCAGAATGCTGTTTTAACAATAACAAATATAGAGAGCGCTCTTAATTTAGCCCTCATTCTCTCAGTCACTCAGCCCCGCTCCCATGCAGACTATAAGTGTTTCTGTGAGTGATTGCGCGAGCTCTCGCCGAGTGGAGAACACTCGTGGATATTGAATATGACGCATATGTGCATATCTGTCAGAATAGCTTCGTGATATCAGCGGTGGAAATATCTCTTCTGCTCATCAGAATTAGATACGGCCACGATACTCCAGCTGAAGGTTAATGGCTCAATGCGCCTCATGTCGCTTTTGCTAAACTCTTTTTCTTTGGCTTTAAAGGATGTCCTGTCATACAGTGAATGGTACATATAACCTCTTGCAATCAACAAAATAGTGATTTGTTACCTCTGTGTTGTCACTATGAATTTGTGTTATCATCACAACAGGAATCTAAAGTTACTGTTTTGTAAAATACATTGAATATAATTTAAGATATATGTGTTTGTAAAGGAAACACATTCAATTAGACTGCATCTTAAGATGCCTACTTTCCTACTTTATAGTAAAACAGTATATGTGAAAAAAGTAGTATGTCCGAATTCACAATTTTCATAAAACTGTAGACAAAAAGTTGCGAGATGACCGAATTGAGAATCCAATGGACACTTTAATATCCCGAGGTATTTTAGTATGCCATGCACAAGTCCTTCAGCAGAGAAGTTGTGAATGGCAGTGAAGTGATGCAACTAACGCCAAAAGTCACTTGATAATGACAACATGACATACTTTCTTAACGGTCGAGAAGAAAGTACCTATTCAAAAGAATACTAATTCAGAGAATATGAGATTTTGGACGTAGTCGTAGTCTTAGTGTTTTTTTTTTTTTCGTTGTTTCATCGGCTGATATGGTGCTTGGAGTTTATACTGACACCTATTGGAGTGGATGCAGCATTACACAAATATTACACTAATACTCTTTTCACAGGTATGTTTGTCACATGATAATTTAACAAAAAATCCACAAACATGACATACTTTTATGGTTCTTGTGGTTGATATGCTTCTTGGAGTTTATACTGGCACCTATTGCCGTGGCTGCAGCATTACACAAATTTTCACTAATATTCTTTTCACAGGTATGATAATTTAAAAAAAATTCCACAAAATGTCTGGTTATAGGGTGTTTACAGAGTACTATTTGGCTAGTCATGTGATCTCAAAATGGCTGCCACGGAGAGGTGACAAAAAAATGAAAAATAAAAATGCTTTTTAAGGCCACTGAGACTTCATCACATGTGACTACAATGTCAACATATCTGTCAATTAGTACTAATAATTTCAGTAGGTACAACATTTTTAATGTGAAAAATTTGCACTTTTAAAGAAACATATTTGCAACCTATTTTTCTTCTGTAATGTGATGAAAATGGAACAAAACAGAACATTCAATGCTTCATTCAAAAATAAATTATGGTGAGATTTTTAGTGGGCATGGTTGTTTCAGAGGCAGAAAAGTTATTACCAATAATTTTTTATTCTGCATAAATCATTCTTTTGACACTGCATACTGATGTATCATTTGTAGTAAAAATAATAATAATAATAATAATAATAAACAGGGTCAGTTCTGATTTAATGTTTCATATACAGTAGGTACCATATTGAATTTCTGGGATTAAATTTCTGTAGAAATGTCCAAATATTGAAAGGACACATCCATCCACAGTCATAACGATGGCTACTGCGCTGTGTATGAGTGTGTGGAGATGAGGATGTATGCAGGGGCCATAGGAAGTAAGAGCCTCTCTTCACAACTCTTTCATTATTGTTACAATTACACTAGCTCTCTTCCCTCTTTATAATGTTTGCTCAGCCTGCAATTGGGAAATGAGGTGGAAAACGATGTGTGTGTGTGTGTGTGTGTGTGTGTGTGTGTGTGTGTGTGCTATAACAGTGGGAGTGAGTGTGTGTGTCCCGGCCATTGATACCACAAGTTAAAGAGAGAGTCTGGAGATGCCAAGCACAAAACACAAGAATGTTTCATTTAAAGACTTGCTGCCCTTGTGGGGTCCGTCTCTCTCTCTCGCTCTCTCCCTTCCCACCCTGTGGGTGTCACAGCCATAATCTAACCCCCGTACAGCACCGCCCAGATCATTATAGACTCTGATCTGGAGTCAGTGAAAGGGGGAATTAGCTTGGAACACAATCCCAGCAACCTTTGTGACCCCGGCACAAAGCCAGAGCCGTTGGAGTCCCAGCGGCCTAAACCACTCCATATGTCCGGACAAAACTGTTACAATGGCCAACACAAAGGAAACACAGTGGGAGGGACAGACTTTCTGTGTGTGTGTCTCGGAGGAATTATTTATTGTTCTGCTCGTGTATTTGATCATAACTCGCCTCTTGGAGATTAATTGCTGGCATTATGAACATATATATAAACAAAGTTACAGTGACATCATGATGAAGC
>NW_015558579.1:2062597-2078411 GCF_001515605.1 Sinocyclocheilus anshuiensis | reverse complement strand
TCATGAATGATTCGCGCGAACATAGACGCATTTATGTAGATTGGGGGCGCATTCCCTTCAGAAACAATTTAATCCACTGCGAGTTCAGCGGCTCAGATGTCGGGAGTAAATGACGACTGCTATGTTCATTATTACATCCAACAACAGAACACCTCAATCGCTTAGGAGCCATTCTTGTCCACATCTGCTCCAGCGGTGAAACAATGGCGGACTGATGACAGCTCACTCAGGGCGGGTCTAAGGTAAGACTCCAGTCCAGTCTGTGCTGAAACGCTACTGTCAATCAAACTATCGTGGGAGGGGCCTGTCTGTGTGACGTCACACAGACAGGCATCTGAGATCGGCTCGATTTGAGAAAGGGGTAAAGATTTAACGAGATTTTTTTTTAAAACACCGGGTGGATTTTTATCATTATAGGGTGGATGTGTACACACACTGCCAACACACATTTCAGTTCAAACAACTTGTAAAAGTGCATGTATCATCCTATGACCCCTTTAAGTAAAGAATGAGATTTTAAGGAAGGAAAATAACAAAAAACACCACCCCCCACACATAATATTTTAAACACTGAATATTACTTAGTGTAATAGCTCACTGCATTATGGGATACAGTATACTAGGCAGTGTTCACAGTATTGCATAGATAAAATCTGCATACTGAGCACAGTATACATACTGCATACTAAAATAGCAGTGGTATCATATTACACTGTAAATATATCCCATTAAATTTACAGCAGAAAACCAACAGCTGTGAAATTCTAGTGAAATTCGCTATTACAAACATGGTAACAATGTTTCAATAGGATGGGATAGTGCCTGTATATTTGACCACTTACAACCATGTATGAAATATGCCAAAATTATAACCATTATAATACTGAAGGGACAATATAAAATCACATGATGAATCAGAATTAATTGTGGTCTGTCTATAAAACATGGCCAAGACTCTTACTGTATATAGATATAGGTCACACACACAAAACACCATTAAGGTAACACATGACACACAAGTAATGGAATAAACCTTAACTAATTATTAGAAAATGTAACACAAAACAATCTAATGTACATTACTAAAACAAAAATAGAAAAAAAACAAAACAAAACTATTTAAATAAAACAATCATATTTGATGTCACACGCAGGGACTTCTGGGAATGTCGTCTTATACTGTTTCCCCCAGTAAATTCTATGATAATTCATGGATTTTACTTCCAAAAGCCACTTATCTCACAGTATTTTTTAGTAAAATATATAATGCCATGTTAAATCATAACTCACAGGTTACTGTAGTCTTTTTTTACTGTACAAACTACAAACATCTTTTACAGTGTTTGCTATTCGAAGCATACATCATTTTTTTTAATGCTTTTTATTATGTTACCAAGTTACTGCAGTTTATTAAAGCATCAAAAACATTAATATCAATGGTCCAATGAATGAAACCAAAGAGTTACCATGGTAATTTAGTCTCTTTAGTCATTGATTAGCTCCTACAGGATCGAAATGGGCTTCTCTGCACAAGACCGTCTTACGCTTCAGTGTCTAAATAGCGCATCAACTTATACCCTTAATATTATATCTGCTTCATAATTAGGCCAGTAGAGCAGTCCCTGTTTCCCCTTTCCTCTTCCATTTCTCTTTTGCTTTCTCCCGTGTCTCCTCTTCAACCCTTTCTTATTAGAAGGCCCCCAGCTGTGTGTCGGATAGGATCAGAGGCTGCCTCTATTAGCCTGGTCCATTTGTTGAGCGATTGAATCGCTCTCATCCCTCTTTTCTAGTATGGCCTCTAACCCTCTCTCTCTACCTTAGCCTGCCAGAAGGGCCTCTCAGCGCTCAAAACACAATGGAGCCTGATAGAGGCCGTCTCCCTGAGGCAAACCAAATGCAAGGTGACTGTGTGTGTGTGTGTGTGTGTGTGTGTGTGTGTGTGTGTGTGTGTGTGTGTGTGTGAGAGAGAGAGAGACAGATGAAACATATGATTCCATGTCTACTGTTTTATTTCAAGATACCATGCAGAAGTGTGTTTCTAGGCGGTTGCCTGAGCTGTTGTTCTCTTACTCTCCAGAAGGTGGCAAACTTGCACAAGCACAGAGTCCCAAGCACCCTTCCCCCACCTTCTGTGTCCTTTCTACCACACTTTTTGAGTCCTATGAGCACCACAAGTATCCTCATCTCCAAACTGTCTACTCTTCAGAAGTCGTACAGTTAACGTACGTCCTGATGGGCATCGCTCTCTTGCAGTCTTTCCATCTTTCTACTCCAATGCATGAAGTGGCGTTCAAAGGCTTTAAGAGAAGCACACCTGTTTCTAAACTATTGAAGAAACAGGATTTTACAGCACTGCGCTGTCAACGTCAGTTGTAAAGTCAAACGTCGGTGGGTGTGTTTGTGCTGCCGAGATGTTTCTCATTTACCCAGGAGATTGAAGATGGTTTGAAGACTTCAGGGAAAAGAGCTTGTCTTTACTCTGCCCCCTCACCCTAACCCATATTCACATCCTCTCATATTCTGACCTGCACTCAAGAGAAACGTGTCTGCTTGAGGAGGGATGGCAGTCAGAGAGGTGTTCTGCATGGTTGCATCTGAATGTCCCTTTTTTCCAGTTTTGAGGGGCTCACTTGACCGCCCCTTTCTGGCACACTGAGAGATGTAGGAGAGAGGTTAGAGAGCTGCTTAAAGCTGTCAGTCACACACTCGCTGACTCCATTGGGGCCTATTGGGAGTCAACTGAACTACTTCCTGAACTGCTCAAGGCATGACCTTATAAAACTAAAAATTAAGCTGTTTGGACATTGCCATGGATTACCAGTGCTAAATGCAAATAATAAAATGCGACTGACATATTGGTGGTGTATTGGTGCATACTTAAGGATGGGAAAGTAAGTAGGCAAATCAATATTTCAAATAAAGCTTCCCATATTCCAACATTTCCATTCTGTATCTAATGTTGTTGATGCTAAAGGCCATGCTTCAAATCAAGCTTAATTTAAGCTAAAACATAAAAATGCAAGGTAAAAACAACAACCTAGACAACATTAAACAGGTTCACTTGCCATGAGAACAAACATAGTTGTGCCCCAATGTGTTTTGCCTCAGCTATTAATATAATAATAATAATTGTATACTTGTTTTAATATTGTATAATTTAATATACTATTTAATATAATTAAAATGAATAATAGTACAATCATCAATACTATTTTTATTCTATTAATAATTTACTGAAATAATACATAGGGACACACTCTGTTTATTAATAATAACAATTATTGATGATAATAATAACAATAAATTTGCATTTTTAAAGGCATTTTTCTTTACTTTTGTACTCTAACCAGTGGACCCTTTTTACATTTCTGTGGTTCTCAGAAGTGGAAGTTGTCATAGTTAGATAAACTTCTATAGTGGTGAGCAGAAACTACAACAAATATAATTTTTGCGTGCCCATTTGTCCCAATTTGTCAAAAAAACAAAAACAAATATAGAGTTTTTAAGACTTTCCAAATATACAAAATATAAAAAAATTGATTGGTCAAAAGACATAAAGATGTCAAATTTGCTGTCACTTTCTTTTATTAGAAATACTTAAAAAAAAAAATGTTACGCCAATGTGATATGACACAAATGTATAGTGTAAGAAATGTACATTATTTTTAACTGACAATATAAAAAACAGATATCTGATAAGCATTTATTATTATATATAGAATTATGATAACTTCTTGATAACTGTGGAAATGTGCCCTCACAGTCTGTGTGAAGCATACATTTCTCACTTATCCAATGTAAAATAGCACTTCTCTTTCTTTTGTTTTGGTATTTCAGAAAATACAAACAGACAATGCTGTTTGATTCGAAACAAAAATGTCATTTAGCTGCATATCCATTTTCATCACTTTGCGCTTTTAGATTTAGACAGATGTTTCATTTTTCCTGAAATCCGTCCTCGTTGTTCTTGGCTCGGCTGTGAATGAGGTCTCGTCCTCTGCGGTGCCCTTTGATCGTGGCCGTTTGTTCTGGCAGACTCCATCTCCATGGAGATGAAGGAAAACTCGGGTTTCTGAGCACAAAAATAAAGCTACCTGGCCTTGCCTGAAACCTCTCCTTTAATTGATTCTATGCACCATGCAAATATACTTCTGCACTAATGGATCCTATGTTTTGTGTACATTATGCTGTAAATCTGTCCATTCTCTGTCTGCTGTGGCCCGGTAACCTTCAAAGCACATAAAACAAAATCTTTTATTTAAATCTATATCCTGGCCTTGGAGAGCAATGCTTAAGGATTCTTTTCTGTCACTTGTCAAAGGCCTCGCTGGGCCTTGACCCACATCACCATTAGGGATGCTTGTCCTTTGTTTGAGCAAAGGCTTTTATTTTTCCACCAATCTCCATCGCACTGATGATAACAGACCTGGATTCAGAGGTAATTTACAGTTGCTTGTGCTCCAGCCACTCGGTTCAGGAATTGAATGGTTTACATGTCTCTGTTTCTTTTTTCATTGTGATGGTCCGTCTAGGCTGGTAATTTGTCTACTTTTCACACCTCGGGTTCATCATCATGTGTTTTTTCACGAATGCTTGGAGAAAGAAAAGGTTGCATTCCTTCAGGAGCCTGGAGAAAACAAGTCCCTGTAAGAGCTAGCGAAAACAAGTCTTCATTGAATGTACGTGGACGTACAGTTTCGTCTGAGCTTAAGGATTCAAGTACCAATTAACCCTCGGAATCAACCTGAATCTACATTTTTATTGCCATCACAGTAGATGGAATGCACGACACTTATGGGAGGCCAGATGTCATGTTGTATAATGCAAAAGTTGCTTCACGATCAGTCTTGGAGTTTAGAGGTGACACTTGACCTTCTCCTTTGGTAATTCAGTTCGCGGCGTCATTGACTCGGGCCACGGATGGTGTCAAAATCATCTCTGAAACTTTTAAATTGCGCCTTCAACTGGCCTTTGTCAACTCCTCAGCTAATTCTGACTGTAATTTGGTGTGGCTGAGGGAAGGATGGATGTGGGTGTCGCCGACGGAAAAAGACAATACAATTAAATGATTAACGCGCAACAGGGCCACTGACAATTAAAACTATTATGGAAATTAAAATGACATTATGTCACAGCGGAGAGTTGATGATACCCGTGTCGTCTTTTTAAAAACAATTTTCATAATTCCAATAATTGAAATCATAGCATATTCATTCATTTACCGGGTGAGGGGGGCTAAGAGCGGCCACTAATGAAACCCAATCATTAGCATCCAAACAAAGTAATTGGCTAGTCCTTTATCTTCGGAAATAGGTGACAAGGCACAATCACCCCCCTCCATCAGAATGCAAAAACAAGTAATTAAACCACAGACAAAGATGATCCCAGCTCGCTGTTCGTGCACCGTGCACGTTTGAAAACAGCACTGATTGCCTTGATTAGAGACCTTACTGTATCCTCTGATTTTGTTTATGGTTATACTTTTAGGGATGGGGTGCAGCGGGGTTGGGAAGGGATGTGTTTGCGTGCGGGAAGGTGCGAGCGTTATCCTTATGCTTCCTTGTGAAGCCTTAACTCTGTATGCTTGGTGTAGGGAACAAGATCAACAGTTGCATATTTAATTGTTTTATATGGCTCTCTCAATACTCCATTCTGACAGGTCAGTCGTGTATTTGTGGGATCAGATATATTCTAATGTTCATTGCCAACTAGCAACATTGTACGTCCGGTTAACTAAAACCAGTGTCATGAACAAATGAGTCTGCCATTGGCTGAAAGGCCTTTTAATGGGTACTCTGTGATTAGAAAACCTATTTGATTCATGAAATGTGTGTATGTGTCTTAATCATGCATCTTTTAAAGTATGTTACATATTGTGAAATTATATATTTCTTGTTCTTTAACTGCCATACTAGCTTAGGATACTGTTAGCCTGCTAGTCTTCTAGCTTATTAAATCTCATATTACCGTTGATCATTTGGCAAAACATACAATTTTAATAAATGCCCATAAAATAAGGTTACATTTGTGCCTGTACGCATAAGAATAGCCTACGCTACAATTACAAACAGCTATCTCTGGCTAGCAGTCAGAGCTGGGTAGATTACTTACAAATTGTAGTCCATTACTGATTATAGATTACATTAGTTAGTAAAGTAATCTAGGTTACTCATTTTAGGTAATATATTCGGACTACTTTAGATTACTTTTAGATTACTTTCTTATCTAACTTGTTTTAAACTTACCATTTAACATACCATATTAATATAAAAAAGCAAAGAGAAAGAAAATGATATCAACACGATAAGACGCATTAAACCAGGGTTTCCCAAACTGAGCTTAATGTAAGTACTGCAGTAGGTTTTTGAGTTGATTATAATTAATTAAATCGTAAAAATGTAAATAAAATAAAAAATAGTTTAAAAACTTGAACACTAAAAATAGAAATTTAATTTGTTTACTTGCATGTCAATGTGACCATTAAGCTACATCGAAATGTAACACATGCAAATGTGTTGTTAAATTATTGAATTATTAGCTTCCTCAGAGACATTTCAAGTAAGTATTTCGTGTCAAAGGGGAGTGGCTGACAAAAAACATTTGGGACATTTCCCTTTGTTTCATACATGGTCTAATTGCTTGAGAGTCCCCCCCCCCCCAATTCAGAAGCATGGATTGCAAAATTTTTACATGGCCATAATATATTGTGAATATATTCAAAGCTAAATGGTCTGATTTGTAGAAAGGAATTAGAATTAGGAAGAATTTGAAGAATTAGGGAGAATCAATATGAAGGATTTACTGCCCTTGTGTGAATAATATGTAATCATGTAATTCAAAAAGTATCTGTAATCTTATTATGAGCATTATGTGATGTAATGTACTCTAATTATGAGTACTTGATTTTTGGAATCTGATTACGTAATCCAGGTTACATGTAATCAGTTACTACCCAGCTTTGCAGGCTAGCAAACCTATATGACCAGTGGACCCAGTTGTTCATTAC
Organism: Sinocyclocheilus anshuiensis; assembly: GCF_001515605.1. Lineage (NCBI taxonomy): Eukaryota > Metazoa > Chordata > Actinopteri > Cypriniformes > Cyprinidae > Sinocyclocheilus > Sinocyclocheilus anshuiensis. Next base: position 2,071,405 of record NW_015558579.1, on the reverse strand, counting down.
ACCAGTTTTATACAGTTGGAGGATTTCAAACATGTTTGATACTTTGAGCCAATTTTAGAACATCTATTGTTTTCTTTTTTCATGAGTCTCCTAGCGGTGAGTTGCATGCTTTTGTGTGGTATTATGTGAGTTTGTTGTTTTCTCAATTACTTAAAAAATATGGTTGTGTGTGACCCTCAGTCGTTTAGTATTTGATATCCAGTGTTTCTCTGTAATGATTTACAAAGTCGTCAAGTGTTTTTTAAAATTCATGTAGTGTATTCCAGCCTTATAAGGATAGTTCACCCAAAAATGAAAATTACCCCATAATTTACTCACTCTCAAGCCATAGGTGCAGACTTTATTCTTTCAGACAAATACAATCGGAGTTAAATTACAAAATGTTCTGGCTCTTACAAGCTTTATAATGGCAATGAATGGGTGATGTTCAATAGTACAATAAAGGCCTCTTAAAGCGAATCGATGTGTATTTATAAGAAAAACATCCATATTTAAAACTTTATAAACCATAATCTCTAGCTTCCACTAACTGGTATGTGCATTCACGAGTGGCGTTCCAGCCAGATGACGTAGGACACGCGTATCATACCTTAAAGAGAAAAGTGGCTGTAGAATTGTGATCTGATATGTTTCAGAAAGCAACGATGCTAGCGGCAGACATTACTCCTTACATTACATTATATTACTCCCTACATTATATCTTAAATGTCACAGGATCCTTCAGAAATCATTTTAATATGCTGATTTGGTGCTTAAGAAACTTTATAAATGTCTTTAATGTCACTTATGATCAACTGAATGCATACTTGCTAAATAGCATTAATTTGAGTTTGCAGTGCTAGTGTTGTATTCATACACTGCGTAGAGTACCTTTTGGGCCGCTCATCTCTTCCTACTTTCCAGCTAAAGAGCTTGGGCGTCTCTCACAGAATGACTGACACATATAAGAGGCTTGATGAGGCCCAGGGTTAAGGGGACAGGCAGAGAAGAAAGAATAAGGGGCTTGAGGAAGACACCGGTAGGAAAATGCAGCCATGGATATCAGGAGTCTTGAGAGAATGAGCTGCTCAAACTCACCCTTTTACCTTCCACCCCCTCCTGACTTTCTTCAGCGGGGCATTTTTCCTGGCCTGCACCCTGAGGCCCATTATCCAGCCCTTCCGAGGGAGAGAGTCAACAACATAATGCAAGAGGCCTGACACAAAGCATCTCCCAACAACAGGACCCCTTTTTCTCATTAACACCCTCCCTCACTCCTTCTCCTACATCCTCACCTTGAGCTTCCCTTTTCCCATCCTCTTCAGACCCATCCTCGTGTAACCTTTTGCTCCGCTGAGAGCTTTATTTCCATCCTGTGAAGTTGTAGAGAGGTTTCTTGAGTCTCACTGGTGAGAAAGCACCTTGTGCTCCTTCCTTTCCTTCTCAAAATCATCAGCTCTTCTGATCGAGCACCTTGATTTTTTTTGATGACCCCGATGGGTTAATATCAGACCTTTCTCGTTTCTGTCCTGCCGCTTTCTTTTCCTGTTCTTTGTGCCTACTTGCAGATGGGAAAAATGTGCTTGGGTGTCTTTTTTCTTCAGGTTGGACAGGAAAATTGATTTACGTTTGTACACACTTGATCTGACCCTGTGGCAGGCATATGTGTGTGTGTGTCTCGGTTGGTGCTGATGGTCCCATTACCAGTGTGTTCTCCCCTACCTCACTATACGGCGCTGTGGAATGACCCCGGCCACGAATAAATGCAATGGAAAGAAAGGAACAGAAATTCTTTTTCCACCCTCCAATGGACGAACGAGACTGAGGGCAGAGGGGAGAGAGAGAGACAGAAAGAAAGAGGGGTGTTGAGCGTACTAACATGGCTGAGGGGACATTCACAGGCAGTGTTTTTGGGATTGAACACCAAAAAATAGAAATCAGAAGCATCAGGCTCATTCAATCATGCTACCCTCGGATTTGGGAGCCAAATGGATTTTGAATGCAACTTCCAAAAAAATAATGTGTATCTTTGGTAATTAAGTTAGTATGATTAATGTTGGTAATAAACATTAACGCAGTTACACTTTATTTTAAGGTGTCCTTGTTACAGTGTAATTATAAATTAACTACATGTACTTACTATATGGTTAGGCTTAGAATTAGGGTTTGGCTTAGGGTTACTTGCATGTAATTATGCATAATTTATTATTATTTGTGCTGTCAAACGATTAATCATGATAAAAGTAAATAAAAAACCAAAATAAAAGTTTTTGTTTACATAATATATGTGTGTGTACTGTGTATATTTATTATGTATATATAAAGACACACACATACAGCATATATTTAGAAAATATGTACATGTATTTAAATGTATATATTTATATTCATATAAATTATATTATATATAAATATATTTAATATATAAACTCAACATTTTTCTTAAATATATACATGCATGTGTGTGTATTTATATATACATAATACATATACACAGTACACACACATATATTATGTAAACAAAAACTTTTATTTTGGATGCGATTAATCGTTTGACAGCACTAATTATTATTATAATAGTAAGTACATGTAACGTGTAACAAGGACACCTTAAAATAAAGTGTTACCGAAATCACATATTCATCTAAATTTGGTCTATCTAAAAGAGTTTCGATTTTACTGATAATTCCGTCATCATCTACTCACCCACGTCTCCAATTTCCTAAATTTATGTAACTTTTTCCCCTGAAACACATTTATATGTAATTAGATGTTATCCATACCACAAAAGTCTGGGGTTGGTAAAAGGTTTTGAAAGAAGTCTCTAGCGTTCACTGGGACTGCATTTATTTGATCAAAAAACAGCAAAACATTGATTTTGTCAAATATTGTGACAATTAAAAATAACTGTTTTCTATTTATATATCATTTAAAAAGGATCCTGTGATGGCAAAGCTGAATTTTCAGCAGCCATTCCTTCAGTCTTCAATGTCACATGATCCTTCTCTAATCATTCTGTTATGTTGGTACAAGAAACTCGAGAAACATTTATTATTATCAATGTTGAAAAGAGTTGTGGTGCTTTCTTCTTTGATGAAAGAAAGTATATAGTCATAACAGCATTTATTTGAGATAGAAATCTTTTGTTACATTAAAGCACCCTTGCTGAAAAAAATCTTGCTGACCCTGAACTTTTGAATGTACTGTATATATATTTATGTATCTCCTATCATCATAAGTTGTTAAAAATCATTTTATCTCCCTTGCCTTTGAATGCAGTTACAATATTTCACACTAAAAAGTACTAACATTTACTTTTTAAATGATAATTTATGCTGTCACTGCATCTGTCATCATCACCCTCCTCTCTGAATCCTATTTAAATCCTTCTGAAAACCTATTATCATGAAACACCTGACATTGTATGCTGGGAGAAACAACACATCACCATAATGGAGAGAGACAAAGGGTCGTACGTTCCTCATACCTGCATGAGTGAATGCTTTTTAATTGCTGGTGATTTTCACTTGTTGGTGTTTTGCACACCTGAAACAAACTCCGAAAAGTCACCAAAGAGTCGCGCTGAGAGAAAACGAGCAGAAAGAGAAAAGGGAGGCTAAAAGAATGTGTTTGATTGCAGCTAGTGCTAGTTATGGTTTAGTTGGTAGTGTTAAGCAGTTGGTCCATTGTGTTCTTTGTGCATTGCTGAGTGTTGCAGCTATTGAAGTGCAAGAGAGAGGGAAAAATGTGTGCACTGACATTCTCTAATCAAATACAGCAATCAGGAACCTCAAACCAGCATTACACCATTTACAATCCCTTTTAATTTATAATCAAAAATTGAGCGGGAGAGGGAGTCGGGAGGGAGAGGGAGAATGACAGACACAGGCAGGTCATTACATCTCTCTTTACTGGGCCGATGAGAGCAATGAAGAATTAATCAGTGGCCATTAGACTGTATTTACTCCCCACTGTAGGGGTTGTGATCAGACCTACACTTCCTCTAACCCTCCCTCTCCATCTGTCACTGGGTCTTTTTCTCTTTGCTGTGGTGTCTGTGATAGACAATCAGATGTATACTTCTCCTTGACCTTTGTGATGGAGGTCAGATCAGAGGCAGATAAATTGTGTTGTGAACGAAATTATATATGAGCATGTGCACTTTACGACAGAATGCAGGTTCTGTTCCAAAATTAACTTAGAAAGCATTTTGATGCACTACCGATCACACCACAAAGGCTGTTCCAAAAGGTATGCTGGATCTATGGAAATGGTGCAGATCAAGAGAAATGGTATTGTGAATAGATCTGATTCAGTATCTAAAAGTATTGTTAAATATGGTTCAATCTGAGTAAAAACTGTTTTTTTTTTATAATGTCCTATGGAACCTGGCTACAGAGCACTGGCTACAAAGTCCTTTTTTGCTTTATTCGAATTTTATACAAAAAATAACATTGTTTGTTTACTACGTATTTTGGCTAATATGATAATGCTACCATAAACGTGTAGTTCTCTCAGCTCCTTTTAACACATTTTATTAGGTTTAAATCCATTTAGAACATTTCCGCAGATTATCTTTTAAATGAACTTGAATATCTCTATCTGCAACAGATGCTTTTCATAATTTAGTTTATCATTAATGTTAGATGATTCTGCATGTGCTAAAAGTATTGATTAAATCGCTTAAAGGGATAGTTCACCCAATAATTTAAATTCTGTCATTAATTATTCACCCTCATATTGTTCCAAACTCGTAAGACGTTCATCTTAAGAACACAAATTAAGAGCTTTGTGACTCTGCATAGACAAGCAATGCAACTGACACGTTCCCAGGCCCAGAAAGGTAATAAGGACATTGTTAGAAACATCAGTGGTCCAACCGTAATGTTATGAAGCTACAAGAATAATTTTTGTGCACAAAGAAAAAAAAAAAAAACGACTTTATTCAAGGATTTCTTCTCTTCCTTGTGAGTCTTTGACGTGCGTTCACAAGAGTACCGCGACACATGCATACAGATATCTATGATTAAATTATCATGTCGTTAGCTTAGCAATATTATAACATCAGACTCTATTGGAACTTCCTGTAAACTGCATGTAAAGAATGCTAAATAGTGTGTTCCAATCAGTCAGTTATGAGGTTCCATTTCACTTAGAAGGCAGCTTGCCTATATAGTCTGTAGACATCAAGACAGCTCATTATTATTTGAAACGAAGCTGCTATATGTGGCAAATGTAAAGAAATTCTTACAAAATATTTGTTAAATGGGTTTTTAAAGCAGTGCCGCTTCTTTCCTTTTGTGTTGAGTAGGTGTGTGTGCATGTGTGTGCGTTGATGTCAACCCCATCAAGCATAGTGCAGGAAGCGAGACAGGTTGACTCTCTCTTAAATCACCTCCTTTAATCTCGGCCGTGGGCTCCTCTGACCTGTGTTAGCTCAGGCCAAACAGAGCCGAGTACATTTTCTCTCCACAAATCAACCCTCATTCCTGTTACTCTGGAGCTGGACAGGATACTGAACTCGGAGACTTCCTGTGGTCCGCGGATATACTTTCTAATCTCAACCGTGTTTAGAGGCTCAGACTTTATATAAGTCTAATTTTTGATCCATGTGCAGGAGAGTTCAGCAGGTGAATCGTAACTTGAAAGGACTGGCACTGCTTTATGGCATGAAACCTCTTTAAACTCCTGATAGCAGCACAAAAGAGTAACTGCCACACTCTCTGCGGCCGATAGGAGCAAACAGTTAATAATATTTGCTCAAGATTATCAGCCTCCCTCCAGTAAACCGACGAGAGAGAGCACAAGAAAGATGGGGCAAGGCTTTGTTGTATAGATGTTTGTAGGGTGTGACTGTGGCCAGGAGGAATGTCACCTTCAGGGTGAATTATTGGGCAGTTTTTTTGTGGTAGTTTAGTTCACCAAGAGGTAATGCTAGAAGGTGATTGAAGACGGAATATGTTTTTAAAAAAACATGTTTTTATATTTCTAAAGTGCTATTAATTAAGAAGAAACCCCATGAGAAATATCACATGAACTGTGTGAAACACGAATTGAGGGTCAAATTGTATATGAGTGTTTATTTGTTTCTGGGCGAGAGCTAAAGGAAAGCCAGAATGGTGTGTTGCTCTGATCCTTCGTTGTCTTAGCAACCCGTAAGTATCTAAAGGAGGGATCAGTGCACTGGGTTGAATGGCACGCAAGGGTGAAAAACTCAGCAATTAAAACCAATGGAAGTGACAATTAATATTGTGAGTGCACAAATAGAGTGCTATGCCCTTTCGAGAATGCTCAACGCTCACCCCATTCTCGACTTAGCGCTTTTCTCCTCTTAAAATCCTCCCTGAAGACCTCTCCACTCTTCCACTTGGTGAAATGGTGCTGCATGTTCTTTTCTCCGCTTGCATACTGTAGACAGACATGGCTGGTGCTCAGGAGCGGCAACTCAAGTGGGAACTTATCTCAAAGAGTTAATCGTTGTCAGAGTTAAAGCTTGTGATGACCTCTAACATAAACCTTAATTTGGGTCAAACACGTTTCTACTGTCAGCTTTTAACTGAAGGTAAAGCTTTCCGTGTCTGGTACCCTACTGAAGGTGTAATGCGTAGTCAGCTGATCTATTGCTAGTTACTAGGATGGGTCACACTGGTTGACTTGTTGACAAGTCCGGCGACTAATTTGTTTCTTGAGGAAGTGTCACACAATAAGCCAAAGCAACACAGATACAATCCACCTTTACAGTATTTAAAGCTTCTGGAGCTCATTACTAAAATGTTATATTTTAAAGGGGTCATGAACTGAGAAATCAAAATTCTGTTGATCTTTTGACATATAAGCGGTCATAGTGATATAAAAAACATTCTGTAAGTTTTTAGAACTCAAAACTTTCTCGTTATTCTAAAAACACCTTATATTGAAGCCAGTCTGCCAAAACGATAGGTTTTGGAATTTGGCACTTTATGATGTAATAGTGTGGCTAAACACCACCTCCGCAGAAGAAGATCAATGCCTGCTTCTACATCACTGCCTGTTTAGCCCTGCCCACCGATTCGCGCACATAGTAGGTAAATGACAAGAGCAGCAAGTGCAGGTCTATGCAGAATGATAAACTTTATTGATGAACTTTATTTCTAATGAAGTGCCAGGCTGCATCGGTAAGAACGTGGTCCTTTTTTGAAAGACTGAAACTAAAAATTATGCTGTGCTAACTATATTGGATCCGACAGTAATGTCGCAACACACAAATGTGAGTAACTGTTTTCATTATGTGGTCACTTTTGCTTTGTCTGTTATTACAGATCGTTTGATATGTAGAGTATTAATGGGTTTTTAACCTAAATCACAGCAGTGTCCATCCGTGAAGGATGTAGGCTGTCAAACATACACAACTTTTTAGCCAATCATAACAGCGGGCGTTTACTTCCAAGTCTACAATCTGCCGTGCCTATTCAAACAGAGCATTCTGATGAGGGGGTCAAAACATGACAGAAAATAGCCTCTTACTTCTGAATTATGATGTTTTTTGATGTAAAAATCTTTATAACATTATAAGTGGACCTCAGAGAATAGTACAAAATAATAAGGCAGTCCATGACTCATATAAAAAATATACTAAATTATTATGTTTAAGTGCATAAGTCATTCACAATTAACAAACTTGGGTGGTTTGTGTACATTTTGCATGTATTTTCTTGTATTGATATTTTTAGCAACATGGTTTAATTAGCATGCTAACAGCATGACCAGCTGACTGTATACCATACCTCACAACTACTTTGGCTTGTCTTGACTAGTCAATTAACGACTAGATTGTGTAGATTTGTTCTTATTCTGTATATATATTTTAGTATTGATATATTTTTGTAGCTGTGCTTCAGTCAGCATGTTGTGCTTTAGCTATTAAAGTGTCCAATCCTGCTCATGGAGAGACAATGTCCTGTAGATTGTAGCTCCAACCTGCTTCTATGCACATCTCTGAACATTTATAGTAGACATAATCAAAAGACCTTGATTAGCTGGTTCAGGTGTGTTTAATTAGTATTGGAGAGAAACTGTAGTATGTTTATATGACAACGATGCACTAAAAACAAAAGCTTTTTTCCTTTGTGTTTTTGAAAAATTTTCCGTACAGACGACAAAGTGGTCAAAACCATCCCCGTTCACATGGGTCCACAAAAACTACTAAAAACACAGTATTATGCATGCTAGGCCAGTAAAGAAACACAATGTTCCTGTGCACATACAAATTCCTGTACTGAATTCGCTTTCGCACAACGTCATCGTTACCATTAAAACAGAGATGATAACGGTATCGTTTTCAAAAACTTGCACTTTGAGACCTATTTTCAAAAGTGTGCATTTTAGGCCCCAAAATGCTGATGGTGCGATGAAAATGTTGTTTGGCACATCCCTGTACAAAATAAATATAAAATGCACATAAACTATTCACTTGAAAAGAGACTATTTATTTTAAAAAGGGACCATGGAGTGATACAAGGGACATGAAACTAGCATCTATGAAATAAGATTCAAGTATTCAACCAGACCCTTTAGCTCATGTATTCTAAATTTTCCCAGAAACATACCATTTAAAACATATTCCACAGCTACTATGTTGCGTGCTGCTGCATGAAGTGTTGAGATACATCAAATTTCTCAGCTCAGGCTTTTGATGTGGTAATTTCTCTTGATGTACTTCTAGGTGTGGGCGTGTTTGCATATGAGCTTCAGGCATGTAGATTCACGCCATTGAGAAGCTGGCAGGTGTGTGCCACATAAAGCCGGCTGCAGACGGCATAGTGCATCCTGAAGAACCACAGCTGATTCCTG
>NW_015558579.1:2051799-2062490 GCF_001515605.1 Sinocyclocheilus anshuiensis | reverse complement strand
TGGAATGTATAATTTTCTCATTTCCCTCACAAGCAGTTGGCCCTTCGCAAATTAGCGCGGGGCTCTGACCCCGACGTTGCACGCGGAGGGAGCGAGGAGACGGCGTAATGCGCGACATACGGGATTTCAATCAGACACGCTCTCTTTCACACCCATCAAATCATCTCCATATACATAATTCATACACCTGTGAAGGGATGTGCTCTATTTCCACACTTCTGCAACATGAAGAGTATGATTACAGATTCATCTGCGTGGTTTGCCATCACTTCATAAGAAAATAGTCCTCTTCTTTTATAGTTTCTTGGGATTTACTCAACGGTTCTGGTTTATGAGCATTTTCAGTCATTTGGGCAGTAGGCTCGGTTTTAAGTCTTCTTGACATGGGATGCCCATTTTAGCTTTTGTACTCAAATGTGGAAGAGGAGTTTTAGAGGAGGATAGCAAGCTTTCAAACTGCAAAAAGTTTGAAAATCACCATAGAAGTACAACATAAAATGGTCTATATGACTCATTTGTGATATTCCAAGTAATTTAAACGTATACAATAGCTGTGTATGGAAAATACCAAAATTTAAGTCATATGAGTTGAATCTCATGTTGTATGGTCCACTATTACACTCTTAAAAATAAAGGTTATTTATTGGCATTGCCGGTTCCATGAAGAACCTTGAATAACCATGGAACCTTATAAGGTTTATATATATATATACACTGAACAAAATTATAAATGCAACACTTAAAAAGTCTTAGATCTTTGAGTTCAGCTCATGAAAAATGGGGCAAAAACAAAAGTGTTGCGTTTATAATTTTGTTCAGTGTATATATATATGAACAGTTCAGATGCAAAAGCCTCTAAGTACGTCTGACGTTTTTCTTTAAAATTAGCCTTTCTTTCTGGCTACTATGTATAGGTTTGTATGTAAGTATGTAAGTATTCTGAATGGGTTGAGGCTGGGATTTAGCGCGTTTGAAGTGAAAGTACTTGATGAACGTACTATGTGTGGAGAGCATTCACTCAGTATCGTTATCTCATTTTTGACCAAGATGGCTTTTAGAGGCTTTTGCATTGGAACTCTTCACATATATATATATATACAATGCTTCTTTTAAGAACTGTTCACTGAAAGGTTCTTCTATGGCATCACTGCAAAACCCCCTTTAGGAAACCTTCATTTTAAGTGTATGATGGTTTTGCATCATTTTTGAAGCTTGACAGCTCTTGTCCATATTATTTACACGATAAAGAGTGACCATTACATTCTTCTCAATTTTTCCTTTAGGGAGAGAAAGTCATATGGGTGAGGGTGAGTAAATGATGACAGAATTTTGGGTGCAGAAATGGTAGAACACAGGCTACAGTGCAAAGGCGGGTGGTCACCAGCTCGCCTGTCACTTCAACAGTAGAAAGTTAATGAATAAGTAGATTAAGCAGTAGACATGCTCTAACTTAAACCTCTAAATCTTGCTATTGTCTGTTCTGGTGTGGATTGGATGCATATTGGTTGGCTAATCTTGACATGATAATGCTAATCATGTCTCTTGTCGTACGAGTAGGCACCTGACGGACAGTCAGGCTTTTGTGCATTCAAACAACATTAACAATGCTGAAAGGCCAGCTTACAAAATTCATCGATTTGTAAAGTAAATTGTTCTCAAACCAAAATATACTCTGAAATGCACATAAAGGAAGTTCTTTTTAGAGAAAAAATGTAAATACTTAAATGTGCAAATCCCAAAAAGAGTATATTTACGCTATTTGCTAATAATTAGGTTCAGTTAAACATGGATATCATAAGCATTTTGTATCCCATACACAAAAAAAGTCCACTGACTTCTTTTTTTTTTTTAATCAACGTCAATATTTTAGATACTTTTTGTGTGTTAGTAGGGAAAATATGATTCAGAATTTCAGAATTTTAAAAAGTCCAGTACTTTCTTAATTAATATAATTAAAATGATGAAATAATGATCAAAACGCTGTTTAAAGTATAGCACATCAAACAGCAGGAACTGTTTACATCCTAAAAAAACCTGTTTCAAAAACCATAGATGTCAATGTGACCAAACAACCCTGTCTTTTTATTACTATCCTTGAGACCTGTAATGTGTTATCTACTTGCTTTCGCTTAGTATATTTTATAAATACAAAGGAGAAAAGCTTTTTACAGTGCATCTTCATAAAAATGTCGAGGCATGAAAGGCGAATCCAACAAAACAAATCGTCACGGCCATGGCAGAGGTCAGCGATTTGCTTGAGAAGGAGCCTCTCGTGCATATTGAAATCTTTCAAACGACATCCTTTGGTGAACTTCGATCTGCGGCCGTCTGTATGCCCGTGTTTGTTCAAACATGCATTTGCGCGTTTCCGTTGAAGAGTGCGGCCGAGTCTGTGGATGCCAGCGGCAGCCCTCCCGCTCTCAAAGCCGAAAAAGCAGCCATTCTCGGAGCAATCAGAGCCCTGCCTGCAGGATCCCAGCCAAACCTCTCATCCTTAGTCTACTCGAGAGCTGCTTTAATTAACCATCATACCACAGATGGGATCGATTTTAACCCCCCCTCTCTTCGGGTCGCACTCATTCTTTCTCCCCGTCTCCACCAACCTTACATGCCTTTCTCAACCCCCTTCTCTAACGTCTTTCACCTAGCTCTCCTCCTCTGCCTCTCATCTCGTGGCCCTTCTTCTCTATGCTCCCCTCTCCCTCTTTCTCGCTCTCTGTCTCTCTCCTGCACTCCACTCTCCTGTACACAAGTCACATAATTGAACTGGAATAGAGCCAGACTCGGCCCCCCTCCTTCTCCGGGCTGCCTGTTTCCCTGCATCCCTTGGCCTCACCTGCTCAATACCTTATTAGTGTCAGGATCTGTGGAGAGCCATTGCGGATTAACTAGAGAGATATGAGATTGATTTCTGCCCCTTGCAGATGAAATTGGGTTCGGTCCTCGTATCCGTAGGTGTGCGCTCGCATGTGTGTGTGTGTGCTCTCGCCGTACAAAAGAGAGCGTGGTGTGTTTTTTTCCTGTGCTCAGGAGCGTTTCTTTAGCGAGGAAAATGAAAGCCAGCTAATTAACTATCTAGAAGCCCACATGTGTCTCAGTGTCTCTATTCTAATTTCTTCTCCTCTGCAGCCCTTGGTTTTCCCTCCATCTTGCGCAGAGACCCCCTCCGCCTCTGAAATTCTAATCTCAACTCTAATCTGCAAGCAATCGCGAGCAGAAATGACCTGTTGTGGCACATGCTTGTCTCGGCGTAAATAGCGTGCTATTGATTATTCATGGGTCCTGTGTGTCTCCTGTGCGGCTCGGCATGTCAAGGAGTTTAACAAGAGTTGCCTATTGGAGGAGAGATTAAGGTCTCTTGTGGAAATGGGCGGCTGTGCGGTGTGGAGAGAGAAGGCGGGGTGGTAATGACAGGTCTGTGTGTGTAAGGTAGTGCTGTTAGGGTGGTATCAGCTGGGCCGTGTCTCTGTGTGTAAATAGTAGGGGGTCAGGACTCTTGCACAAAGAGCTTCGTCCTGATCACCCGCATTCAACTGGGTGGTTGACACAATGAATGCTAATGGATTGTTTTTTATGCGGCGGGACATGTTCATCTGCTTGTCTTCATTTGTGTAATAGCTCCAGCGGTACTGTTTTCGATGTGCAATGTGTTGCACTGAATATATAACACACTAAATAAGGCAAAGCTGTCTAGTCTATGATCTATGAGTTTCAGTCTACAGAATATTCCAAAATGTCTGCCGTCTGAGATTGATACCTTTACATGGTCATGCACCATATCTGCAAATTATTAGTGTTGTGGTACTCAAGTCTGAATCCAAGACCATAATTTCTATGACTAGTGAACACTAGCTCATTCGAGTCCAAGTCCAGGCTGAAAATATGGTCTTGGACTCAGACTTGAGTTGGACTTGAGTCCAAATCCAGTCTTGTCTGGACTCAAGTACTACAAAACCAACATCATTTAGACCAACATCACTGTTGTTCATACTTAAGGTCAGTTCACAACAAGTATGATAACTACAACTCATATAGCTTTAAAAATTGGTCTAACTCTAAGAGATAAGCGAAGTCCACACCACAACCATAACTGGTTAAGTTTGATGCATGCTACTGTTTCCGGGTCCAAATGCTCCATCAGATCCCAAAAGCAAACAGTAAACTGTGATAATATACACTCACAGTGTAGTATAGTACTACCCCAAGATCATGATCCCAACAACATACCAAAACCTCAGCTGGCCAGACTCATCATTTCTGAATTGTTAAAATATTGGTGTCCAGGACACCCTGAAACTGAAGACTTTAGTGTACATAGTGTACTCAGCTTAAATGTGTGCTATAAAAAAATAGCGCTCATAAACAGCTGTTAAAGATAGCATTCTTACTAGAGGCTTGGGCCCGGAAATGGTGTTCTTTACATCATGACTTAACAAGTGGAAAATGGTGAAGAAACAATCTATGGAATAACTTTAAGATTAATTTTTTTTTAGGTTACAGTTTATTTTAAGGTGTCCTTGTTACAGTGTAATTATACATTTAAGTACTGAGTAATATTACTTAGCTACATGTTTAGGGTTAGGATTAGGGTTTGGCTTAGGGTTACTTGCTTGTAATTATGCATAATTTATTGTTATTATAATAGTAAGTACATGTAACTTGTAACAAGGACACCTTAAAATAAAGTGTTACCATTTTTTAAACCTGACAACCAATCAGAAGCCATCTGACTTTAGAATAAATCATTGGTGTGGGCTATAGTTATCGTTATAGTTAACATTCTTTAATGGGAACAGGCTTTTAGGGTTAACAAACAAAACCTTAAACTTTGGTGCATAACACATCCCGCCCTTGAATGATAACTAAAATTGTGTGGCTTGTTGAGCTGTTACTTTTGACATTTTTTTGCTTCTAACAGGTGAAACAATCCCATAGACTTATTTTTGTAGGGCCTAGACTATGCTTTTCTGAATGGGCCAGTAAATAAACCCCCTATCAACACCCTGGCAACTACCCACAACACCCTACTATTGTACAGTAAGTTTTAAACCACCAATTTTTTTGGGGGGGGGGTATGTAAACATTTGTTTTTAAACTAGAAGACCTTGATAGAGGTGAAGCTGGTTCATACAAATGTTGTCAGTTTCCCTTAACAAAAGATATTGACTTTATTGGCTCTTCACAGAAAATACACTTGACTGAACAAAATGAGAAAATAAATGAGACATCTAGTGATATGGATAATGCCTTTCAGCGGGTGATCACATCGCACTATGACTCTTGTGTGTGTGTGTGTGTGTGTGTGTGTGTGTGTTTGTGAGGCAGTTTCTGACCTCGAAACACAGAGTCCAAGCTTATTGTGGTGTAATTTCCTCGTCCAAAGGCTTGAGTGTTTGTGTCAGAGTGAGGCCTCTGTGTGATTGCCTCTCCGTCACCAGTGTAAACCGAGGATAATGCTACGGCCACCTTCCCTGCTGCAAAAACGGGATCAACACAATCCAATTTCTCTCTGTGCAAAAATTGAATAATTTGAAAGAATGGAGTCTCCAAGACCAGTGCCTGGGATCCAGGGGAAAGATAAAGCGCTGTTAAAAAACAGCCATTACGAGAGGAATTGGGCGAGAGGTGTTTCAGGACAACAGAACCCCCAAGTTGACAATACAGATGGGAAGTGGCTTCCAAAACATCAAGTGAGAGAAAGCCACTGGTAAATTGAGGTGTCTAACTAGCAATCTAGCCCAAAACAGAGCTCTGCCGAGACATGAGACATGCGTAAACATATTTTATGTGGATTACAGTTTAGACGCAGCAAGATGAGGTTTCCATGCCACGAGAGAAACTTGCGCATTTCAGCAGCTACAAGCTTCGGGAATCCAGGAGAATGTCATGTTGAAGTTACGCTTCTCCTCGTGCGATTACTAAAAATATCCCATTTTTGTTTCGAAGCAGCTGGGCTCCAAAGCATCTCAAGTGCTTCGGAATCAGGTTTGTGTCTTCACATGACAAAAACATCAACCAGTGGGGGGAAAAAAGTTTGAAAAGCTCTCGAAAAGTCACCAGTTCCAAGCTACGGTTGAGCTCCTAATTGCTTTCAGGTGTCTTCCTCTCAATGCACAGTGACTCTGCCACCAGAAGGAGGGCAAAAGTGATTTGTGTAGATGCTGGCATTGCAGGAGGCCGGAGTGAAGCTGGGATGGGTTGGAGTAATCAGGATTGGGAACACACCCCCACCTCTCGCATATGGGTGTCAGACGGACCCACTCTGATGAATGCACCCTAGATTAGAGCTCACACAGGGCAGGCGCAGGCCTCAGGTGTGCAACCTAATGCATCGATGTTCAAGAGCGTATTTGTGTTGGAGCGTGAGTGTAGGTGTACATTCTCCTTGAAAAGCTCGCTTTTTGTAAGGTGGAAAGACTCCTTGCAGCATGTTTTCGCAAGGTCACAATATGAGTTGCACGACTCTTGCCGATAACGAGAGCCAATTATACCATTTCCTGCATGACTAATACATTTCCTTAATGGGAAAACTTGTAAATACTTACTAAATCATGACACAAGTCGTCAAGTATTTTGTGTTTGACAAGAAAACACAATTCAACTGCTTAATATACAATATATAATTTAATATACAAACGTCCACCTCCACATAGTCAACCAGAGCAGCCCTTACGTCGCATATTTATGATTTTCAATGACACAGATGCTCTCCTGGCTGAACGTGAGTATGTGCAAGTATGGGATGCAGGGATCTAAGGCCGTCCAGCAGGGGGGGTTGGCAGTCAGCGGAGAGGGCCAATGGCTGAGGCTGTGTGGCTAAGTGTCTCATCAGCATCCTACTCATGTTCCAGGCCCACGCTCTAACTGCGCCCTGACTTGATTGTAATTGCCTGAATTCGGCTCCTGCTGCTCCATCCTGGCAATATAACTGCCACATTTTAACCCCAGCAAGCCTAGATACTGCCACACAGCCCTTTGGCTGTTAGGAAGGATGTTATATTTGACTCCGCTTGGGCAGCATCTGTACATATATGGTCAAAGGTTTCTAAATATATTGCCTTTCATTTCAATTTGAATTGCGCTTGAGAATGGGGACAAATTAGCATTTATATCCCTCTCGATTATTTTAGTTTAAATATGTATCTTTAATTCTGTTCCAGTAGCTGGTAGAGCACGGCGCTAACAAAGGTCATGGGTTTGAATTCCAGGATAAACGTATTCTGATTAACTAAATCATCATGGATTAAAATTTTGGTAAATTTTGGAGCATTTTAGTAATTTAAAAATTAAGACTTGCAAATTTGATTTGGATCTGGATTGTGATAGGTGTAATATTGTTATATTTCTGGTCAACTTCAAAGAGGCCTTCTGGTAAAATGTGTATGAGTCTGGCTGTAAATAATTTGCCAAACCCTGATATTTTTATTTTTTATTTTTTGTACCGCACATGGTCTTAGTGGGATTTTCTAGAATATGCTCAGTGACTGTCATATTATGTATTTTATATTTGTTTATAGTTGCCTGTATTCTATTCTATTCAATTCTATTTCTTTCTCTCTCTAGATCTATCTATCTGTCTAACTTGTTGATTTTATAACTATTTGGGTAACACTTCATTTTAAGGAACAGTTTTCATTATTATATACAATAGCATGCATATTACTAGCATATTGGCTGTTTATTAGTACTTATTGGGCACATAATAATGCCTTATTCTGCATGACCATATTCTAGATCCTTTAACCCAACCCAATACCTTAACTTAACTTATTAATAACTATTAATAAGCAGCAAATTTGGAGTTTATTGAGGGAAAACTCTTAATTGTGAATGTGTTTTTGATGGTGATTATCTTGATTGATTTCTTTTAACTGTATTTGTTACAATATTTTTTTAAATACTACATTGTTGTTTGAAAGGTCTGTAATGTACTGTGTGGTTGTACACCTTGTCATTGAGATGCAATAATAAAGTCAGATTCCTATCTGTGAACTATTCAAAAAACATCTTGCCTGTTGTACTTTCCCGATGCACAAGTCAGACAAATGGTCATTGCCAAGACATTGTTTAATGAAATGCCTTGCTGATTTACCTACATTCCATTCAAACTTGGAAAATCAAAAAAGTACATCCAGACACCACTTGAAGTAGCGTGTGACTTCCTGCTGCATGGCTCAGACCGGCAGGGTTAACTTCAGAACTCCCCTGCGGAGCTCCTCTCTCTGTGATAATAGTTGCTCGTGTAATGAAGAGCAGCCTGCTAGCCAACAGGTGGTCCTTTTTAAACAGCCTAGCCAATGCACTCAGGATGGGAAAAAAGCTGCCATGCTAAAATGTGTCAGAATCTAATGTTCCGCAGAATGAAAAACCTGTTTTCTTCCTTTTGTTCAGTGCTAGAGATTCAGCCTTGTTCGCCATTGTTCCCCGCACAAACGAGCAACAGTCTTTTTTGACACAGAGCCATGGGGGGAAGAAAAACTGAAGCTGACTAGTCACAGGAGAGAGGGGGGAAAAAGCTTTCTTTCCTTCTTTTTGGAGGGTTGAAGCCCATTAAGAATTTGGGAGTTATGAATGGTTATGAGTCCGTGTCTTTCCCTCACACAATGCAGGAGAGCCAAAGAAAAAGATTAAAACCTAACTGGCTTTTCTTGAGACTTGCAAAAAGTCTTAATCACATACAGACAGAACAGAAGAGATAGTAAAAGGTAGCGAAAGAGCGAGAAAGCGCGTGACAGAGAGAAACCAGTAAACGAATCGGGACGGAAGTACCTTTTGCTACAGACAGAATGGCTGGGTGAAGTGGATGGGGAACGAAGTTAATCCTCCGGGGGCCTCAAAACGTCCCCCTCTACCCTTATAAAATCATGAGAATATAGCCGTTGACTGCTCTACAGGCTTCTTTGGGTGGTGAAATACGCTGCATTTTTGGTATGTAAAAAAATAGATTTTGTTTGCCATTTATGGTGGTTGAGGAGCAATGCATTGATTGTCTACCACTAAAATGTAAAAGATTACTCGAGTCTCATATATTTAGGAAAAAAGAAAAGAAATGAGGAACCACTTTGTAGAATAAGTCAACAAAGGACAGAGACTGACAATCACTGACGTAGACTATTCTTCACCTGCCTGCGTTCTCAGCTTAATGACCACATGGACAAACGGACACTGCTGAGCTCTACTTAAGAACGAAAGCCTTAATTCACTTTTATAATCCATTTGTTATTGTCAGATCGATTTGTTCTCTTAAGCTACATAAGGGTCCAAGCCTGAGACAAAAGCTGAGGGGTAACAATGGCCAACTCCCTCCGTTTGCTTTGTTACTGTTCAAGTACACACCTCCCAGGGTGCATTGCGGGCCTTTTTCGGGCTCAAAAAGCTGGAGAAAAAAATGAAAGAGGTCTGGTAGAACACCTGGAGGAGTCAGCTTTTGCTTCCCACTTCACTGTTACAACAGATCGCAGCCCTCACACAGAGAATTCCAACAAATCCCGTGTTTTGACAAGCCTTCACTCAGGCAGTTTTAATTACCTGTCGTGATGGAGTTTTGTCAGGATTGTGAATGTGGGTCTGAGTTGAGAGTAACAGGAACCCAAGGTATACAGCTTGTGCAATAAAAGTACAGCAAGATCCAAACTTGCTCCTCTGTTGGACTTTTCCATATATAAGATTTTTCGATGTGTAGTTTAAATAAGTTTTCTTCCAGTAAAGATCTGTCCAGTCTAAACGTCTTCCAGTCTAAAGTCCTAAAAGGATAGTTCACCCAAAAATGAAAATTCAGTCACCATTTATTGTACTCAACCTCAGGTTGTTCCTAACCTGCATGACTTTCTTGCAGAAAAAAAGTTGACCATTGACTTCCATTGTTTCTCAAAAGTCAAAAGTCAGATTTGGAGCAACATGAGGGTGAGTCAATTCCTTTTGGGGTGAACAATTCCATTAATTTTCTATTATCAAAAGCTTCAAGAAAGAAAGAAAAAATATATAAATAAATAAATTTACATAACCAAATTTATGTTTAAAATCAATGCAGTGCTATTTCAATTTCCAACTTTATAAAAATATAATTGACACTTTTAAATTATTATATAGAACTCATTAATACGCTGATCTTGCATTTAGTGAGAGGGTAGAGTTAAATGCTGTGATTCACAGCAGCGACTTCTGTCTGCTCACACTGCCTGCCGTTTGCAATCACATTCACATATTCTTTAAGCAGTCACCTCTACCTTCAATCACATGTAATAATCATAGATCAGTTTACATATTCATGCGCCCCTTGCTGACATGGCTGCTTAAGAATTATTCTTGAAATATTTCTTGCACATTTAAAATAGAAACAGCAAAATAGCCTGAATTTCCGTCATTTTTCCAGAAAATAAACAGAAATATTTTCTCATAATTTGAATGCCTGTAACAGTTCTTTATCATTTCAGTATTATTTGAAGAGTTAATTTGCAAAAACAGATAACAGATAAAAAACTAACGTTATTTTTATTTATTTTGTATTTAAAAAAAATCATGTTTTTTCTTTGTGCATTCCAGTTAATCTCAATCAAACTACAATTGGGTTATTTTCAGTACAAAAAATAAAAAACAAAGTACAATTAAGTACACAATAAAAACAGATTTATCTGTTTTTGCAAATAAACTCTTCATTTTTTCATTATACAAAAAAAAAAAAAAAAGAGGAA
>NW_015558579.1:2046703-2051423 GCF_001515605.1 Sinocyclocheilus anshuiensis | reverse complement strand
TTAAAAAAAAAAAAAAAAAAAAAAAGATGAAGATTGGCATTATGTCTACAAAAATCAAGAACAATAATACGGTTACAAAATTGTTACCATATATGCATGCCATCAATCATTTTATAAAAATCTTCCAAAAGGTTAGTACTTTCTACCCTATCTTTAACAGCAACTATATAACATGGGAGCTAATCCCTCACAACTCCTCAAGTTACTACCTTGCAGACCATTTACAGTCCAATGTAAGTTTGATAATAAGGTCAACGTGATATTTTCTCTTCAATTAAAAAAAATGTAGAGTATTTTGAGCCTCCAAATGCATTGTACACAATCAAACACATTACACATTGTATAAGCTGGGAAAAGGAATGTTCAAATAAAAAAAACAGCATAAGAATTCGGATGCATGAATTTATTTACATAAGTGATGTACATAAGTAAACATACATGACAAAGGAAAACGTACATGTTACAGATATAAAATATTCAGCGGCACACAAAACCCAAATCTACTCTGAAATCCATGTTCATCACAATTCTGTACATGACCAAAACAGAAGATCTAACTCATAATGAGAAGGCATAAAAAAAACCTGTTGAATCCAAGAGTCAGAATGAAAACTCCCCTGCGTCTGTGGGTTGGAACTCGCTGGATTTCTTCATCAAGGCAGCTTTGACGGCACTGATCTTCCCATCCAGCTCAGCGAGACTGTAGCTCTGTGAAAACAAGGACGTTTTCATCAGCTAATACGTGCTCATTGAACAGCAGGACCTTCATATTTTTCCCTTCATGAATACGCAAATGCATCAGTAATGGAACTTACCTGCAATACTGAAGCTTTAGGTCGTTTGTGCGAGTAATTCTGAGGTAAAAATAAATAAAAGCATGAAATGAATGCCGATTTATATGAACAATGCACATCAGTCGTCATTCAAATAAATGGCAAAGCATTTATCTCAATATCAGACTAAACAAAAATCTCTTACATGGCTGTTTTTCACAGAAAAAAAGAAGGGGGGCGGTGTAATGGCAGCCAAAACAATAAATTGAACCAAGGACAAGTGTAAGTGGACAGAAACGCACATGATTAGAGTATGAAACAGAGACAGAGATGTCCTTCAGCATCACTCAATCACTACCAACAGAGCCGAGCCACCATAGACTTACACTGATTAACAGTATTAAGTGGGGCCATTGGGATTCTTTCTGTCACCCAGTGGCCCTTTCATTTATTCTGTCCATCTCTTTTTATCTATTACCCATAATTTGTCTTCATTTTAATCACTTTTCAGTGTGCATATGGCCCACTTGGCAGATGCATGATATCTGCTCACCCTGGTCAGCAGAGTTCAATTAATTCATTCGACTTGCTGCGCCGCAAACTAAGAAGATCAGCATATTTGACGGCACTCAATGTCCCACTTTACAAGCAATACACACACACACACACACACACACACACACATTGTAAAGGACATGGAAATCAGCTAGCTTTCAGCCCAGCACTGAACTAAGTGAAGCTGGTGAGAGGAGGCGTAGAAACGGTTCAAGAGCACTTACTCAGCTAACTTTGATGGGCTACAATCTGACAGGGATAACAAATTCTGAAGTGAGGGAAAAAATATCACTCATATCAGCTTTTAATGGTTTTGAAGAACTCTCCGGCCGACTGTCGTGAGTGCAGGAGGAAACATAAGTGAGAAGTCTTCAGCGTAACAAGGACGTGTGCGGTACAGTATAAAAACAAACAGAGAAGTCAGTGGCACAAACTCAGTCTAGGTTGTCATTTTTAGCATTTAATCGTTTCCCTTCCCTCTACAGACTTAGATTACATTTCAAAAGTTCAAATGTCTTAAAGTCACTTATGTTCATCAAGGCGGCATTTAATTGATTAATAATGTAGCAAAAACAATGTTTATACAAATGTGAAATAAGCAGTGCAACCAAAGCTGCGTCAACGAAGTATACTGTATAAGTCTGAATACTTATGTAAATGCAAAATTTAAGTTTTTTCTTTTTAATAAATTTACAGAAATTTCTAAAATTCTGTTTTCACTTTGTCATTATGAGGTTCGGAGTGTAGATTAATGAGAAAAAAAAAAGAATCTAAACAACTGTTGAATCAGGCTGCAACATAAAATTGAAAAAAAGTGAACGGGGTCTGAATACTCTCTGAATGCACTGTATATATAAATATATATACACAGCGCTGTTCAAAAGTTTGGGATCAGTAAGATTTTCAATGTTTTTTAAATAAGTTTCTTATGCTCATCAAGGCTGCATTTATTTGATAAAAATACAGAAAAAATTTAATTTTGTGAAATATTATTGCAATTTCTATTTTAATATATATGAAAATGTAATTTATTCCTGTGATGCAAAGCTGGATTTTCAGCATCATTACTCCAGTCTTCAACCTAATATGTCCTCGCTGAATAAAAGTATACATTTTTTCTTTCAAAAAAAAAAAAAAAGAGAAAAAAACAAAACAGAAAAAGCCTTTTGAATGGTACTGTATAATGCACCATCCTCTCTTTGACCCTGTGCCTTTAAAGAAATGCTCCTTTGCATGTGACATGAGCAACAGTGCTTGTCTTAAACAAGACTCTTTGCAAAGCCTGTATTGCATTGTGACAGATTCATTAAACAATCTGCACTCAAATTTGCCACATTAATGGTTAAGGTCAGGGTGAAATCATCATGTTTCAAAATAAATGAGGGGAGATTCTCCTTAGAAAATGAGCAACAATTATATATGGCCCGGAAAACAGGATATATCAATATTGGCATCTACCTTTCCAGTTCTTTATATATCCTGACATTTTTTAAAAGACATTTATCTTTGCGTTTGCTTCTTCAGACACATTTTCAAGCTCTTTTCTTAATGCCAGTCAGGTGGAACTGTCAAGCTGTGCAATTAAGTTTTATTGAATTTAATTCATTTTTACTAATATCTCAAAACACCAATATAAATTTGAGTGAATATCACTTTGTAGGACACTGTTTTAATATTCATATTAAGACAAAAAAAGTACAAACTGTCTCAAAAAGAGCTCCAGTGGCATGTCAACATTCTTTTTAACCACTTTTCTCTACCATTTTATTTTTAGAATACATACACACTGTGTATTAGGAAGGTTGAATACATTTATTAATGTTGTGATTCATTTAAAAAAGAACAAGAAAAAAAAACAACTCCCTATCAAAATCACTCAATGTGTGGTTCTCAGTGTTCATAAGATACTGTGGATGTTCAAAGAGCGTGGAACTTGTGGAATGAACAAACTAATTCAATATCTGATCATCCACTCCTCCAACAAACAAGGACACACACACATTCTCTCTCGCTCTTTTCCTACCACTTACCGTGGAGTGAAAGTACTCTGGGGAAAGACCCTCAAGCTCCAGAATTCGATCTTCAAGTTTCTTTAGCCGCTGATAAACGCTTTGAGGAACTGGACCTGCTACAGATACAGTAACAGTAGAATGTTCATCTGTCAGCATGTGAAACATTAGGACATTTAACTTTGTATTGCTCTTCTATGGATCTCACGTACCTGGTGGAAGTTTAAGGTGAGATTCCATGTTTTGGAGCCTCTCCTCCACGGCAGGGTTTCCACAGTCTCTGTTCATGGATCCCTGCTGCTGGTCTGCCAGCTCAGCGTGTGTCCCTCTGGTTTGAGGTCCATATGTATTTATAACACGCGTCACTGCAATAGCAAACAAACACCAATTAATGCTCCACAAATCAACTGACCATCCTGTTATTATTAGTCTAGAATGTGAGGGCATGTACATTAACCACTACTCACGAGCATGTAGAATCCTTTCATATATTTAATTAAAAAATATAGTTATATTTCTGTATTTACTATCATTTCATATGACAAAATTTCTGTTAACAATGTGCACATATGTACAAGTACGCAACAGTTAGGGGTTGGTATGATTTTTTAATGTTTTTGAAAGAAGTCTGCTCACAATGGCTACATATGTTTAACACAGTAAAATTAAAACGGTATTATTATTACAATTTCAAATAACAGTTTTCTATTTTAATATATTTTAAAAATGTCATTTATTCCTGTAATGGCAAAGCTGAATTTTTAGCAGTCATTATTCCAGTCTTTAGTGTCACATGATCTGTCAGAAATCATTCTAATATGATGACACATTTTTTCAGGATTCTTTGATGAATAGAAAGTTCAAAAGAACAGCATTTACTGGAAACAGAAATCTTATAAATCTCTTAACTGTTTTTTAAATCAATTTCATGCATCCTTGCTGAATAAAAGTATTTAATATTTTTTAATAGTATTAAAAAAATAAATAAATAAATAAATAAATACACTGCTGTTCAAAAGTTGCCATTTAATGTTTTTAATGGGGTCTCTTATGCTCATGAAGGCTGTATTTATTTGATCAAAATACAGAAAAACAGTAATATTGTGAAATATTATTGCAATTTCTAACATTGGTTTCCTACTTTAATATACTTTAAAATATAATTTATTCCGACACAGTGCTGAATTTTCATCAGCCATTACAATATAATGATAACAACAACAACAGTAATAGCCATATATTGTAAAACAATTGCATTGTAAAATAAATGAAAATGAATATTTCATAGGTATATTATTTTTGCTTTACACTACAGTAGGGAAATTAAAATACTTCTTTCCTAATTTCCTGCATTTGAACCGTTAGCTGTTAGCAATTCGTACT
>NW_015558579.1:2016006-2046577 GCF_001515605.1 Sinocyclocheilus anshuiensis | reverse complement strand
TTTTTTTTTGAACATCAGATTTGAGGTTCCATACAACAAGAGCAAGAATGAACAGGAGCCTAACCTTTGACATGACTCTTAAAACCAGGATATGGTGTAAATACTGCATCGGTTCTTGCACAGCTGTCCTCTATACACCACATAGGAAAAAAGTTATTGTTCATTTGCAGATTAATTGATTAATAATCGATTAATCACTTCCTTACACATATGCAATAGTAAACACCCTGCAAATGTCTGAAGCAAATGACCTGATTTGGTAGAAATAAAGAGCTTTTAACACCTGCTTGTATTTGAAGGATTTAGTCTGTGAATGACGGTTGTATTTTGACCTCACACCTGTGGAAATCAGCACTCTTACAAACATTGGCAATTGTGCAGTAACCCATCTGACCACCCCCCATGCCGCCAGTGCCCTCCCATTCTCACCCTGATTGCAGTCGATCACGTTGCAAAACTCCCTCACATTGTTTTCATTGATCTCCAGCTGTTTGCGCTCTATAAATGCAGATATCCTACGTTCAATCTGAGAAAATGAGCGAGAGAGAGAGAGCAATGAGAGTCGGACTGATGAGCTATTGAAGAAAAAAAATCAATCCACTGTCTTCTTTTTTGCCGTTTAGTTATAATGAGGAACACTAGGCCATATGGGCTGCATGATTAACAAGTGACTGCAGTGGACACAATTATTCCAAAAATCCAAATATTTCTCACACGCAACCATTTCAGATAGTTAATGAAAATGAATATTTCATAGGTATATTATTTTTGCTTTACACTACAGTAGGGAAATTAAAATACTTCTTTCCTAATTTCCTGCATTTAAACCGTTAGCTGTTAGCAATTCGTACTGCACTTTTAAACTTTTATTTTGACGGAAATGGCAGTAGAGCTTTTAATTTGAAGTTCAGATATATTTCAAAAACTACACTTTTTGGAAAGACCTATCATTTCATATCGTCAAATGACCATGATAATATCGAGACAGTTTTGCTATCGCGATATCACTAATAATCGATTAATCACTTCCTTACACATATGCAATAGTAAACACCCTGCAAATGTCTGAAGCAAATGACCTGATTTGGTAGAAATAAAGAGCTTTTAACACCTGCTTGTATTTGAAGGATTTAGTCTGTGAATGACGGTTGTATTTTGACCTCACACCTGTGGAAATCAGCACTCTTACAAACATTGGCAATTGTGCAGTAACCCATCTGACCACCCCCCATGCCGCCAGTGCCCTCCCATTCTCACCCTGATTGCAGTCGATCACGTTGCAAAACTCCCTCACATTGTTTTCATTGATCTCCAGCTGTTTGCGCTCTATAAATGCAGATATCCTACGTTCAATCTGAGAAAATGAGCAAGAGAGAGAGAGCAATGAGAGTCGGACTGATGAGCTATTGAAGAAAAAAAATCAATCCACTGTCTTCTTTTTTGCCGTTTAGTTATAATGAGGAACACTAGGCCATATGGGCTGCATGATTAACAAGTGACTGCAGTGGACACAATTATTCCAAAAATCCAAATATTTCTCACACGCAACCATTTCAGATAGTTGTGATTTGCTTGGGCCTATTATTACAGTGACTGTAAATAAATAAGCAATAAAAATGAGGGCCTCCTTGTCCGTCGCCCACATGCAATTTCAGCGTGTAATGAACATCCACTTCATAACGTTGCAAGGACCAGGACCTCTCTCAGGACTCAAAGTGGGTGGCTATTTGTTTCTCTCTGAAGGAAAGCAGGCAGTGAAGGAGCCTTCCATTCATTCTCAACTATCTGTCCATAGATAGCAATTCACACTTCGTATGACTGACCAACTGGGGCAGATTACATGCAAATAATAAACAGTCACTGTCAAACATTCAACTTTAATTGCATTTGTGAAAAGAGATTGCTTGAATACTTGCAAAAAGGGAATATTTGGTCCAACAATAAGCATTGGTACATACAAATAAAACCAATAACATCCTAACTGTTCAACTAAATAAGACAAAATAGGCCTATATAATATATAAATATGTAATATAACGCCTTTGTCATTGGGAGCATAAAAACATGACATGCTTGAAAAAAAGATTTTTTGTTTTATCATTATGCTCACTCCTCATACAAGGTTAAAGGTTAAAAAAAAAGACCAGTAATCAAAAAATCGATAAAATATATATTTTATAAGCGTATATCAAATATTTCTATATTTTGTGACGTGGTATGCTTGAGATGTTTTACCTCAGATTTAGCAGCCTTTATCTGCACATTATCATCGATTTGAGTCTTGTTACGATCCTCATGGACAATGCTGTGGTCAGATGTAGGATGCTCTGCGTCAACCACCGTCTGCTCAGATGTATCTGCTGTTTCTTTCCTGTCACTGCTGCCTGGGTTGGAGTGGCCTTCAGACTCTACCATTTGCTTCAGATTTTCAGAGACTAGCTGGAAGAATCAAAAAATGAATTCTAAAGTGATAACATAGTTCCACAGATTTCAATGTGGATCTATAATGACAAATTATGGATTAGGTAAACAAATATGGGATAATGTACAATCAGCTGATCATCATTTCAAAATAAACCCTGACAGGGTGATCAGAACTCTGTATTGAAAGAGAAAGTGAAAGAGAAATTTTGTGTTGCTGTGTCAGGGTTTATTATGCGATAATTCATTCACATATTCCTTCTTATAGGACTTATTCAGGATAGTGGTCGACCAATATATTGCCAGACTCCAGATTTGCGGTCACAGTTTAAGAGTTCTTTCTAATAGGGATAGAAGTCTATCTAATAATCAGATAGAATGTTAAACAAAGGTATATAAAAAAGTATTGTAACGATTGGTATCTTATAAAGTGTGCATTTGTATCCTGCATGATCGTGTGTTCTCTGCGTGACAGTGGTTCCGTGCGAATTGAATGCTGACAGGAGGAGAGTTCAGCTTCACTGGAGAGGTGATAGGCTGTGAGAAGTAGATGTATTTTAAATAGCTGATTGATGACACAACAGTACAACCATTGTCTATCTATTGTCGAGATACATGAGAAACTACATGGTTTGTTATACAGTTCAGTTGTCATTATAGACTGATAGGATGCTGTAATTGATCACTCAGAATCAAGTGTTCCATAGGGGTGTGGTAATTAAATTATAAAATTCTTACCTGTAGTTTGGAGATGTGCTGTTGTAAACAGGTATTAACATGAGATGGCTGAAGTTCAGAGATGTTTACATGGTTGACATTGGCACTGACGCTCAACACTTTATCACCCACTTTTAACTGTAAAACAAGAGAATTTCTAAAATGATTATTATTTTTTATTATTTATTGTTGTAGCTTCTAAATCGTCAATTTGCTTTTGACGCGCATCTCTACTGAAAAGATCAATGACTAAACCAGCCTAAGAGACTTATTGATGCTCGTCTGTTTATTTATGGTTTACGAGAGGGATTTGGGGCAGTTGTCAGTTGGTCAGACAAGAGGTAAGACCAGCATAAACAAGCCTGATCAGCTAGACCAGCTGAGACCATCAAACAATCTCAGGCTGGTGAGGTTTATTTCAGCAGCAATATTAAAATAAACATATGCATTCACTTTTATTGCGTGCTGTTTGCAACTATAGATAAATCATAAAAGACCAAGACATGGGCTATCTTGTTACTTTGAAAATCTACAGGTTTTATAAGACTCAAATTCTCCACTAAAAGAACTGGTAACGTTATGTGCTCTACAGATTGTGATACTATTCCAGTTTTCCCAACCCTGTTTTAAAGCGCGTGCATCTTATTTACACAAACCTTTGCGCTAAACTCAGCGAGGGACTGGAAAATAGAGCCAATGCAGTCTCTGAATACATCCCGGTGTCTTCCGTGATGTGAAATCTGGCTGCTGCGCTGCTCCTGTTTACTTCCAGCAGCACACGCATCGCGTCCGTCTCCGTCCGCCGCCATCATACTTCCGCTCCTGACGGCACGGCAGCGCTGATTGGACTAACGCGCTCCTGTATAACATGACCTCACTTCCTTTAGGATTGTGGTTCCAAAATGTGCGAAATCAAAACAAAGGCAATTTTAAAAGTTATAAATTAAATTAATATTTAATTTGTTTAACATTTATTATAATGTTCACTATCTATCTTGTGTTACGTTCTGTTGTGTTTTTATTATGCCACATTAGACAATGCATAAAAAATAAAGTAATAAAATGTACCTTGTTTTTTGGACATGGTACCAAGGTAATACCATGTTTTTTGGCATGTATTATGATAGTCCCATGGTATTTTTTTTTAAACCTTCAAGTACTGTATAAATGTCTATACTTATGTTTTATACATGTACTGTAGGCTATGAAGCTATAATAATGATTTGACACTTTATTTAACTATGACCTTGTTAGATGTTTCATGTACTTATAGTGATAATACTAATTTATGCCTGATTAAGCAACTACCCTAAGGTTAAGCCCTAAGTCCTAACTTTATAAGTGCATGTTGTTATTTTACTCAGTACACTTTAAAAAAAAGCAAAAAACAACATTTTATAACCCTTTCTGTGTCAAATATTATATAACATATTCTGTAACATATGTTTAAAGGTAAAATTAGCAGTGTTAATACATTTGTTTAGACAGCAGTTTTCTGGTTATCATTCGTGGTATAGGCCTACCTACCTTTTCTATAGTGGTCAATGTAGTCAAGGTCTGGTTTGTTTTGAGTCATAAGAACATCCCTCTTCTTGTTAATCACTTCCCCTGTCAATCAAAGCAGTGTCAACTCGGTTTAGCTTGTATACTGTGGTCCAAAAAATGTGACCTTTAAGACAAATCGAAGGGTTTTGACATTGGTTCAGTATCCATCATATTCAACGTCAGACGTTTCACTCTTTAGAAGATATTTGTCAGATTGTGCTCACCACTCAAAGTTTTTCTTCCAGGGAGGGTTTTGAAAGGCAGGCTGCCCGTTTATAGCAATACTGACTGTCAAACAATAGTGTAAGGGCAATAGGGATGGGAAGCTGCTCACAATGGTGCTCTTTTCTGTCCCGAGAAAGTGTGGGAAAATCTCCCTTGTCTATTCATACATTTTTTCTTCTTTTTTCCCATATAATGAGGAGACTGATGAACGCAACAACTGAGAAAAAGAACAATTACCATCAATGACAAAGCACAAGTGCTCGGTGCTGAACCCTGTAATGTCTTCTGGAAGGGTTAATCATTTTAGGAAGGGTTTTGGAGACAGACCTTTCAGCTCCAGTCCTTTCTGTGACGCTTTTTAATTCCTCCAGTTGGAAGAGAACTGTAACACTTGACATCCTCTTACACTCTGGGCTGTTTGGGCATATTCCCACGCAGCAGGACACATGAAGAGAGGTGCCTTGGGTTGACTACTTGGATAAACCAGGTTTTTGGTTTACTATATTTTAGAAATAACATGCTAATACTTCGACTGGAAATATGATTCAAACAAGGTGGTTTAACAAGTGGTGAGATATATATATATATCAATCAAGTGTCATTTGCACTTATATATTGTTGCTCTCTTGTTAGTTTTGACTGCTTTTATTGTCCTCATTTGTAAGTTGCTTTGGATAAAAGCGTCTGCTAAATTACTAAATGTAAATGTAAATATATATATAAACACAACAGGTCAAGTTTGTAATTTAGTAAAAAAATGAGTCTCTTTTGCTCACCAAAGCTAGTTATTTCATCAAAAATATAGGATAATTTGTGAATATTAAAATGTTATTGCAATTTAAAATAACCATTTTCTATTTTAAAATATAAAAAAAAAAATAAAAATGTACTTATTCCTGATGGCAAAACTAAATTTTCAGCATCATTACTCCAGCCTTCAGTGTCACATGATCCTTCAGAAATCATTGTCATATGCTGATTTACTGGTCAAGAAACATTTATTATTATCAATGTTGAAAACTACTACAACAACTGCTACTTAAATTTTTTGTGGAAACTATGATACATTTCTTACTTAAATTTCTTGAATGGAAAGGGAAAAATTAACAGCATTTATTTGAAATGTATCTTTTCATTTATCTTTCGTTATAAATGTCTTTACTGTCACTTTTGAACAATTTAACGCATCCTTTAAAATGTGTTATGTAATATACATAATATAGCAATATAATATAGCTAACATATTAGGTTGTATACTATTATATAAACAAGTTTGTCAGCTGCAGACATTTGATTAGCAGAAGATTGCTTTTTTTCCCTTCCATATCCTTTGTTTTCAATAATCCTTTATGGATCATGATCCAAAACATTCACTTAATATACTTTACACTGTGAACAACACTGTTTACATTGCTCTCGAGGCACTCAAAAATGACCCTTGCTGACATTCAAATAACAGCAAGTACTTTATAAGCATACTACAAACAGTTCTTATACACTCTA
Organism: Sinocyclocheilus anshuiensis; assembly: GCF_001515605.1. Classification (NCBI taxonomy): domain Eukaryota; kingdom Metazoa; phylum Chordata; class Actinopteri; order Cypriniformes; family Cyprinidae; genus Sinocyclocheilus; species Sinocyclocheilus anshuiensis. The sequence goes on along the minus strand of NW_015558579.1, from coordinate 2,040,166 downwards.
AATATCTGAATGATTGTGTTGGTGCATTCATTGAGATAAGCGGGCCCTCTGAGTCTCATTTACATTGGAGTCATCAGTTTAGGAAACAGTTCTGTTTTACCCAGCAACTGTGAGCAGAATGTGCAAGAGCAGATCTAACAATTGTTTCACCTATATCCTGTTCAGCTGCAACTCAGTAAAAATGCTTTTGCCTTTGTATCTCATTCTTTCTTTCTCTCGGTTTTACACTACAGCGTAAAGGAGCATATGGAGAGAAAAAAAAAACAAGGTCAATGGGGAGTCTGAAAGAACGTGAAAGAGAGAGGAAGAGGACCATTCAATTTAGAAATATCTAAGACATACCTAATATGTAATAGTGACCTCAGGTGCTTTCATCTATATCTGCTTTACAAATAGTGATCAGATTTTATAGAAAGGAAGTAGCCCTGTCAGCCACGTTTCATTTCTTCAAAGCAACCTTAAGGTATATTAGGAACACCACATCCGAATCTGTAAGAATGTATGCGTTCACAACATATTTCTGACATACATAGCTGATGTTTCTATTAAGCAGCCTGTTTTGTGCATAATTTCTGCATGAGGTATGGATGTTTTCTCTTTAAGTCATGGAGATATTACTGAAATGCTACAAGAACATAACATTGTGAAATGCGGTGAAGTTTAAACAGAAGAAAAGCATTTAACAGAAATAAAACGATAGAGGAGTAACAGAACATTTCCATTGTGAATTTATTGCATTTATTGTAATGATGAACAAAGTCACAGTATACCAACTGATAACTTGTCAGTGTGCTTCATTATTTCATAACTTCTTGTTTACAGAACAGCTTAGTGATTCTCTTATCAATATATTTATGTTGTAAAGTATTTGGTGGAACACCAATTCATCAAATGAGCGGGCTTTTTATACAAACTGACTTTACATTGAATTCAGGTTATAATTGAACATCTGGAAATCGAACGCATGACCTTGGTGTTACATCATGCTCTAGTTCTGGAGCTGCAGGAAGGCTAATAGAAATGAAAATGTAAATGATGTACTGTCCAGTTTTCTGAAAGGTGACTCATGCTAAGCATAAAACTAACAGCTATACTAAAAAACTGCTTAAAAAATGTGGCTTAGCTCACAAGTAACAGATGAATTTGCTAAATATTATTGGGTTGGTCTGGACACATTTGACATCAAAAAAGATATAGGAATTTGTTCCACCCTTAAATCAAATAAATATGTTTGCTTATTTAATAAGCATCATTGCATTAGCATTTATTTTGCCAACTTTATCATAACAGACATGTGTGCCATTTTTGGGCCACTACCTATCAGAAGAGAGCTATTAATTTAAAAAAAAATTCTAGTCAAGTTCAAACATCTACTTTGAAAATTTTTGATCCTACATTTACATTATAAGAAACATCTGTGACACTTCGGTATTGGGACCAATTCTCACTATTAACTAGTTGCTTATTAGCATGCCTATTATTAACATATTGGCTGCTTATTAGCACTTATACAGCACCTATTCTGCATTACCATATTCTACATCCCTAATCTTACCCAATACCTAAACTTAACAACTACCTTACTAACTATTAATAGGCAGCAAATTACGAGTTTATTAAAATGAAGTGACAGAAACATCTTAAAAAATATTAACAACACTAGACATTCTTCATGTGGTGGAGAGAAACACCAATTGATCAACAAAACAAAGAAAAAAAAATGAAGGATGAAAGAAAAACAATCAATTTAATGCCACTTTCCTCTCTTGTGTAATGAGTCGATTTTGTAGAAGCATCTTAGCTACATTGTCTTGAAGTCAACACAGAGACAATTAGCAAACATTACAATTATTTCTTCGCTAATGAAAGTCAACTGTACTTTTTAAGAGTTTAAGTGAAAATCCATCTAATACGGTTGTGTCTTTTATTGATGGGGATTTGCTCCTGCAGCCTTGCTAAGTTTTCTTCCTCCTTGTCTCATAACTCCCCCTCTGCCCGCGCTCACAGCTGCACCTGTCACCTGGGGGCCCCTGCCTGCACTCAGGATCAATTTACATAACCTCATTTAGCAGTTCACAAATCAGAGCCATTAAGAGCTGCTAACAGGAACCAAGGGTTCTAATTTAGCCTGCCTTTCACAGTGGGAAAATTGGGCAGCTCAGGCCTACAAATAAAGACTCAGGTCTTGGCTTTGATTGTTGATTGTGATGGTAAATGTGCGGATGATTAGAGCAGATTTTCCCCTTTATTGATTTTCTGCCAAAACACAGCATGCCACGGTCCTGCACTAGGAAGCTAACTGGAATCGGGGGCGGGGGGGCAAAAGCTTGAAAACGGGGGCAGGGGTTTGCGTGATCACGTGGCAAAAAAGTCTTTGCACACCACCACGGTAATACTGCATGAAATTGCAAGATGGCAAACACGAGGCTGTGAATGAGATGTTAATGAGAAGCTTAAAAATATTGTTACATGTTGCCCCAGGTGACCGTTCATTGTGCACAAAAAGAGCAACGGCAACATTACCAGCAAGCGAATGGTCCTGCGGTTCGCTCTTAAATCACACTGAAACAACATAAATGAAGTAGCAAATCAAGTGGAGCAGGTTGGGCTTTATTAGATATTATCATAATGTGATTTATTAGGTACAACATTACAAAGCTATTCACAGCATTGTAATGTGTGGACGCTTGGTTTTGCTCTCATGAAATAAATCTTTTATGAGAAACGTTAGAAAGGCCCCACAAGCAAGTGTATGAAATTGCAACTACTACAAGTTCTTCTATTACATTATTGCATAAAAGCTGTAGTCATCAGAAGGTCATATGCATATTAGACTAATTAAACTTTCAGTTAAAGGGATCATCAGAATATTCTTCATTCACTCATTCTCATGTTGTTCTAAACCTATAAGTCTATTTTTCATATAATGAAAGTCAAAACTGTTGTTTTGGACTCCAGTGACTTTGTATGCCCAAAGCAATATATCTTCAAAATATGTTCCTTTTTGTTCTGAAGAATAAATAACGTCATACAGGTTTTGAACAGCTTGAAGGTGATTAAATAACGATAGATCTATTTAAGTCAGACATGTGAAATACTATAAAACCACTAAATTAATGAAAAGTTGTTGCAAATGTCCATCTTATCTGACAGTTTTGTGACTGAATATCCTAAAACTGTATAGTCTGAAATAAATGGAAATATCTCAAATACTCAACATACTTATGAACAAAAGCCTTCACATCTATGATATCTATGCTCCTTTCTATTCCAGTCTGATTGAAGTCATTCTAATTCATAAATGCATTTCGTTGCCACCATGAATCCACCCCATGCAGACTTTTTTTTTCCTGGAAAGAACAGCCGTGCAATCATGTGGATGATTTTAGCTTTAACCCCTTTCATTTACCATTCATCAGATAAACTTCAGCGTGTCACTATACATAGCTCATGTCAAGTATGCTTACTCAAAATGGCTCTCAATCGGCAGTCGATTTGGCAAAGATCTTCTTATAATATGAAAGAGCTGATTCAAACGTACATGTGTTCACTGCCAAACTGGTGTATCTGAAGGTGTCTGAAGTGTTTGTTGTCTTAGCGGGCAGAGGAACTTCATTAGCCGAGTCAGGGAGCCCTTTCCATTCCTTGTTTTGGATACATATTTAAGCTGTGGTTTGGTGCCACGGGTACCGTGCCAGCAGTGTGATGCAAAAATGAAAAAGCAATGTCATCCTCAACCAAGGTTGATGATATAGAGCAGAAGATCTAAACCGTGGCACGTTTTGAATACCTTCCTTAATCTGACACGCTTATTTCAGGTGTCGGAGCCTCTATTAACAGGCTGGTGATATAAATCAGGTGTGTTTAATAAGGGAGACATACAAAATTTGCACTCAGTGATTGATAACCACTGTAAGCTAGTGTTATTTTTTTGCATTTAAAGTGAATAGTGATCAGAGATTTTGTCAAGAAAAATTAAACATAAAATGACCAAGCCCATTCTTGACATATCTTTGGCACGCATTTGATGTCTTTAAAAAAAAAAGGACTGTTTTGAAGGTCGCTTTTTGGGGGTTGGCCTAAAATCTCCTAAGATTAATAAACCACATAATTGGAAATCTCCCTATAGACGGTCGCCATTAAGCTATAGCGCATTATGCTGTCATTCTCCGCCTTTGAAAATGATGGAGCAACAAACAACTGTTGTTGTCCCTGAGGCAGCATCCCGGTTAAATTAGCTTTAATGAACATATAATTGCTGGGAATAGACTGAGCGGACCCGAAGCAAACAAGGTTTCTAATTTATTTGCATTTCTCTTTTTTGTGAGCAGTCGCTCATTGTCCGAGCGCGCTATTGATCGGCTACTGTGTATCGCCCCGCATGTGTTTCCCTTCATTAACTGATAACGGGTTACTGATGACTCCCATCCCGGCTCTAATGTGGCTTAACGCCTACTTTGTTCCCGTGTCATGTCGGAGGGCAGCCCGGAATAATGAGTAAGTGGGTGGGCTGTGTTTGGGGCTATCTGGGGAGGCGTTTAGTCTGCCGGGTGCAAGGAGATCACTGGAGGGGTTAAAAAAGCAGCACCTCTTAGGTCTGGATTACTTTTAACTGCTGCACAGCATGGGCTCGTCCTCCATTTTAACCAACAACCTGAAGCGAAGTTCAAACTAAAACTGAAATTGAAACAAATCCAAATTCAGTGACACCTGCGTTATGTTTTATGGGGTGACCAGGTGGGCAAAGTAAACAATTTGACCAACAACAACAACAAAAAATGGATGCATTTTGGCGGTATGCAATCTATAGCTGCAGATTTGTTGATTCAGCATTTGTCTGAAGTTTTTCAACGAACCATTACGACAAAAAATGTCAACATTAGTGGTGAAAATATAATTTACCAATCCCTGATAACAATAGTCCAAATAGTAGCCTATATAAAAAAAAATCAATAGTAGCCTAAATAATTCATTTCAAATGTATGCAACCTATTTGCATCATTTTGAAATCGTTCCAAAGCTTTATAGAGAATATAGATCTAATAAAATGAGCTAACTGCGGCAAGGAAAAATTCCCTGAAATTACAAAGGCAAGTTGACTTGGGGGAGTGTTGGTGCGTCTTTGAGATTGGTAAAATAGGCCTGAATGTATGTGATTTGTATTGTGCATATATAGCTTCCCCCGGAAACCGAACAACCAGTCACAGAAATTCTAATCGTCACAGACGTTTACCCTGATTTTCTTTGCCATAGAATTGTAAATTGAGCATAGAAATGATAAATGATACGCCATACGTGCAATTGGCTGCGTAACTACAATGGTCACACAACGGCGAGCCGCTGCGCTCACAGAGAGAATTGCATGTTAGCTAATTGTTAATTTGGGCGACTCGCGCTGGCTAATTATGGCGGCACCGCCAAGCCATTTGCATGATGGACTTGCCACCTGCCTCGACGCATGACAGCCCGCAGTCTGGGCAAACTATATAATTACTGAACAGTGGTGGGGCAATTTTTGACTGCAGTCCCTTTGTGTGACATGAATTCTTCCTAATGACATATTTTATAAAGGGGCAAATAGCATCCCTCCTTCCGGTTCTACAGAAAAAAAACATCATCTCAACAGGTCTTAATGTTTAAGTCACTGCACTCCCGTAAGGCCGATTCTTCACAGTTGTGCGGTATAGGCCTACTCATTGTGTTCCTCAGACTCCAAGCTCGGTCGTATTAGGCCTGACATGACAGCATGCAATGTTTTTTTTGTTTTTTTTTTACTGTAAAATCGCTTAAAAGTCTATGGAAACTATTAAGGAACATTGTTCGAGTCATTTTTATACATCGATTGACCAGACGCAATGGGACGAAAGCGAAATTTGCTTCTTTTACTCATTTATTAGCCAGTACAAATGTACATTGAGTGGCATTGTCTTTTATTGCTTACTTTTAGAAAACAGAGTTTAATGCAGAAACATTTTTAGAGTTCTTCTTATTTGACGTTAGATTGCACCACAAATACTGTAGTGAAAACCTTGATCCTTCAAGGGTTAATTCACCCATAAATGAAAACTGTCTCCCTTAAAAGTGAGGTTTGTTTGTGTACATATAGTCACATTGATTCAGATTTACACTGCATACTTTCAAGCGAATAAAACCAGTTAATTTAGATGTAACTGACAACACATGATAAAACATGACATTTTTACTAAACAGCATTGTATGCAATTCAATGCATCTGCAGTTCAACTGCATTAGCTTTTTATGGTGATGTTAAGATAGAAAAATGTTGAATTTCTCTATTCTCTCGCTGCTATTATTTCATTTTATTTACATTATGTAGATCGATTGTTGAGTCAATGATGGCTGGCGGTGACTGCAGACTAATGGTTTATATCCGCTATGTTAAATATTGATGCTGTTTTAGTAGTTTTTGCTGTACCACGCTTAAGCAATCAGATAGTGTTTAAGTGACAAAAAGTTGATCAAAATAGCAGTGGGGTGAGGTGATTACATGTTATTTAGCGGGGGAGGAAGTGTTAACACGGTTAGTGATGGTTCGTTGATCACCAAAGGACTCCCGCTGGTACAGTATAAGACTGCGCTGGAGCGCCTCTTGTCTGCTCAGAATTTCATTATTGAGTCATGACCCGCGTGCTGCAGCACGAGCCACTTCGACATTGCAGAACATTAAAATATTAAACATTATTCACAGAAGCTTGTTATTTCGGAAGACGTGTTACATACTTACTCTGTTTTCTCTCTTTGCACACCCCAAAATCTCACAGACAGAAATGGGCCACAACCATGCAGGGCTGATATAGAGCATACTCGATGCATTTAATCATTAAGCATAATGTCTGAAGTCTTAAGCAAGAAGAGCGTTTATATTACCTTACACAGGAAAAAACTGCCTTAAAACATGGTTTCATATTCCTAGTTGTAAGCAATTCTGTTTTTATTTGAATGCCATTTAGCAGAAATATTTAATTTAGGACTCCCCAGTCTTACAGAATGTTGGCTGTCCTCGAGATTCTGCTAAAAGCAAAATAAAACAATTGATCAAACTGTCATTATCCGGGTGATTCATAAATGTAATATCTTTCCCTACAGCTATCAAGAAATGAGATATTTTCTTTTCGGAACATTTCTGCAGTTCATGATAATTTGCCTCGGTGTAAATTTGACAGTTTAAATGGTAGGATTCTAAAAGACACTGCCATTACAAATGTCATTTTCTTTGAGAAGAAACAAAATTAAAAACAGTAAAGAAATAGGAAGGTATGAAAATGCCGTTTTTATTCATTGGATGGGAAAGGCTCCATTCACATAAGGCTGAATGCGCTGCATTTCACTGGTGCCACAATTACACTGAAAGGTCAAGTATTACCGCATCTTGTGTTCCACGCTGCATGCTAAGTATTTCTTCTTGCAAATGACCCACGTCTGCGTTCGCAGCACAATGGCCTCAAGAAGCAGGACAACTATGCTGGACAATTAAATATATTTTTTCTACTAGTTGACAATAAGATTTACTAAAGGATGTGTAATTGTGCCATTAGTCATGCACATACTCAGATGAAGCTGGTCTAAGAATGAGGTGTTGGAAGTCGTACACGAAAACCAGTCTTGCTCATCATAATTTCTTTTTGTTACTTTGCTTTCACAAATCCCATTTAAGATGTATTTAGATGGAAGATGTGTATGCATTCGAAAGTTGGAGTTTTCTATCGAAGAACATTTCTTTGTCCATTTTAAGCAGAGGCTTGTACTATTCTTTAGTTTTAAAGACTCAAGTTCTCAGTGCAACGATACCGACAATGACACATTTGCTTTATTTGGCTGTATAACTGTAAACGGTCAAGTCTTTATAATAAGACTTTATAATTATTGCAATGTTAAGCGTCTTGCAGTGTTTTTCCTTTTTGCAGTAGTTGCCTTTTCATTCCCCTTATATCTTGTGCTGTTGTGTCAAGAATACAGTTTGTACCATGCTGAAACGTGGTGTTGGATATTTAACTAAAAGAATCATGTTCTGTCATTTGAACAGATTTTGGACCGTTCTCGCCTGACTTTGCTGCGGACTGTAGCTAAATTGTCCAGTTAAGCATTTCATTTAAAACTACTTTTGTGGTTTTAAGTTATACAATTTTACTTTGAAACTGTTGTGTTTGGAAATAAAGTTTTTTTTAATTAATTAAGTATAGTTTACATGGCAATGCTGGCGGAAAAAAAAAACTTCAGCACCCCGGACAGCTCCAGAGCAAATGACATAATGCGAACTAAAAATACTACATAATGTGGGCAAATCATTGCATAACCTTACTTTTCGAAGGTGTGGCTGAAAGAGGTTTTGTGTTTCAAGTCAGCGAGCGGTGTAAATAAAAGATGGTCGCTTGAGTAAAATCAATTGCCATGATTATTGGTTATTAAGCATAAAGGCTTATTTGTTCTATCTGACACTTAGGCCTTTCTGATGTTTACATTTACGTGAACACGATGTTTCTTTCTACACTTTAAAATTCTTAGTAGGACATTGCTCTTAAATCCATCTAATTATTAATAATGTATTGATAACATTATTAAATGAAATATATGAATAATGCTAAACATGCATTATTATTTTTTGTCGATACCAGAGTCCAAACTTTGTGGTTTATCTATAAGATTCAACACAAAATACGCCATTTATGCAGATAGTGTATATTAACCCCTTTCTCCGAACTACACTGTAGAATAAGCAGGGAACGAACCTCAGAAACCCTAACTCTAATATGATTGCGTTGAGATTGGGGTCTAATTGCAGGGAGGTGACTGGGACCTTTGCACCCAAAGCCTCGAGGACAGTCCGCAGTTGTGCAACGTGTGTTGAGTGAGAGTGATGAGAGCATACACGCTTCCAACAAGTCATTTTCAACAGCTACAAGCGCCACACAAAGACCACACACCGAGCCTCAGACATGTTAATGTAATCTGGACTCTTTCAGAGGAGCTCTATCAAAACGAATCCCCGAAATCCTAATAGACTCTTTTGGCGCCGGTAGATTGCTGTGGGAAATGATTGAATTGGCACAACGGATAAAAGAGAAAATCTTACTTGCCCATAAAATGAACATTTATTTAATGTATGTGGTTAATCAATTTATCCAGCCTTGCAAAGTACGCACGGTTAGGATATCAGACATCCTCAAACATTTGTCTAAATACTAAAGGACATTAACAGTGACACGTAGGCTACTCTTATGAAGTAAACGTTACAAATATTATATCTTGTCACGATAAACTGACTAACATTTTAAGGAATAAATATTTAAAATTCTCAAATCTTTTTTTTTAGGTTGGGTGAAAAATATCACATTATAATATCCCAGTATTCTCCCATTGATCTTGTATTTTTAGATATTGTACAGATATTGCTTAGAGTTTTAGGTGGAGGTTACATATAATTGAGTATCAGTGCAAGTAAAAGAAGCATCTGTAGGCCTTCGAAAGTATAATTTCGGACATAATCGACAAAATGATTTGTTGATTTAACGACCCTTCACAGAAAAGAAGAGCGCCATTACAATCAGTGAGTCATTAAAACGCGCGCCCCACTGCCCGCTTATTGGCGCGAGAGCTTCACATAAATACCTTCATCAGTTGAAGGTTTACTACATGCAGAGGGTTTTATGTGCGATTAAAAGGTACAAAACCCCAGGCCAGAACAGCAATAAGGGCCATACCGAGCATTTGGCCTAATGGCCAAGTTGTACAAGTTTTGCTTTGCATCAATAGTTAAATTAGAGCTACTATAGCTGTTGGAGCGGTGTAGCCCATAAAATATCAGGCTAAATAGTGCGTGAGTTGTACACATCAAGAGCAATCAATGTAGGCTACTGCAACTCTGGTTTGTCAAGCAAAAAGAAAAAGAAAAAAACTTGGCCAGTGAAATGACTGAACACCGTTATCATCCATCACAACGCTGGGGTTAATCTCAGGCCCTAAAGATAGTCTTATTCTAGAAATACAATTTTGGTCCATTTAGCAAATAGGCCTACGTATGTTTTGGAATTATAAGGGAAAGAGAACGGTGTAATTATATCATAAAAGCAACAATGATATCAATGGTTTAGTTTTGGAAAAAAACAATGCCGAAACTTGAATTTTATCATTTCAATAAAATTGAACATTTAGATAAATATTTTGCCATCACATAAACGGTCATTATGTTTCCCAAATCTGCATGCCGTAGACTACCATTCCCTGTGATCACGCAGGCAAAAAACTATAGAAGTGTTTATAATTCAAAGAAGTCCAAATTGGATTTCGAAAAAATAAAAAAGAATAAAAAATAAGGGGAAAATTATTTGGATGCTATAAGAAAGCAAGAAAGAAAGCAAAAAAGCAAGCAAGAAAGAAAGAAAGAAAGAAAGAAAGTCAAAGACACGCACGGCCTTTCAGTCCACAACCGATTCTTCTGTGTAGCAAATAGTTTGTAGCTTTTTTGTTTTCCGTGTGTGGGCTATTTATTTAAATGTATTTTTATTTGATTCTGAACTGGTCAAAACGTTTAATGGAGATGTCTCTATCATATTTAATTTCATTATTTCTGTCTGTGGACAACATCTGTTTTTATTGGCACTAGCAAGTCCCACACACACATAGAAACATACGGCACGCACTTTCAAACGTTCTAGCAGAGACCTCCGTCAATCTTACCGCGCCCCTCAGAAGTTTACGGTCTTTATCAGTGTAAACACGGTGGCATGTGATTTTACCTCTGATCTTCACAAACACGGTATTGATGAACGGCGCTGTGATAAGTGTTTATTTCGTCTTGCAAAGTTATTTAGGAGAATGGTGCTGTTTGTACAGCGATGTGATTGATAAGTTAAGCTTTTAGGATCGTTTGTTTGATGTGAGTTTCTCTCAAGGAGTGGAGACCTCACCTGCACTGACGCATTCTCTTACGACAAAGAGCACTCTCCAAAAAGAAACCTGTACCAAAACTTTTTTCTTAGAAAAAGTCATACGGCGTATTAAATAAGTTAATAACAATTAGCTTGGGATCGAAAACAGATCGTTGGAATTAGATTTTACAATCAAATTGGTATGAAACATTTGTATGTTTTATATAGGCTAAGCATTTGTAAAATATTTAATAATTCTTTCGTGCAAAAATGCACAAAACGTTTTTCATTTTGTGCCTGAATAGATCCCGGGTTTTGTCAGTTGTATAAACATTTTTACACGACGCAAAATTGACTTCCATCAACATATTTATGGTAGCCTACTAATATTTGGCGTTTGACTCCAGGGGTGTTGCGACACAGAAAACTACATTACTATTTGTAGAATGGACACTTTACCATAAGGCATGTGATGCAGAAATCCAGCTCCACAAACCTGCCACACTGAAGGGAGACCCAATACAATCAGTAGAAATTGTCGATTTCAAACAATGAGCGACTGCAGCAAAAAACCTTCTAATGTGTATTCGGAAAGCTTGTACAAATTTAATGGCTAATTGTGTAGAAGCTTGATGACTTTTAAACTATTTTTCTTGAAGAAAAAAATGTTAAATTGGTCAGGTCCCACTTTTAGCACCGCCGAGTGATTGATTCTTACACCCAAACTTAAAACAAACGTATTGTTAGGCTATTGTTATTATTGTCATAATTTATTAATATGATTGTATGACTGCGTTTAAGTCAAATATCTATATAAGTTACAAGAAAATTAAACGTACAAATAACAATGAAAATGAAAAACATGTGACCCTTAATATCGATAAAAATTTTGTACAATATTGGCTACATATCGCTAAAAACTATGTAATCAGTCCAGAACTTTTACAGAAATATACAAGCTACGTTTACAGTGAAATCTATAAGAAATCATTAAAGGTATTTAGCAGTCTAACTGTGAGGGGAGATGTCTTCATTGTCGGGACATTTTTTTCAAATCCAACAGGATGACAGAATATTTGATTTTAGTGTTTAAATCAGTCTCCATTTAAAATCTAGCGTATATAAATAATTCCATCTTCTTAATGGTGTTTTGGCGCTCATCCTCAAAATAAAAGATTCGATACCTTTGACATTTGGCAATCCTCGTGTTGCTTGTAGCCTTACCATGTCTCCCTCCAGAAAGGAGACAATGATTTCAGAGCGCAACCACTGTTCTCATTGTCTTTTTGAGCAGGGTATACAGATTATCTGCATCCACCTGTCATTTTGTTATCGTGTTATTGTCTGTTCCGATGTCACCACGTCCTGCCATAGAGCAGAGCGGAGCAGGGCAAGGCAGCTCCATACTCGGAACCGGAAGAGTTCAGGTGCGACAGGCCGGATACCTGGGTTTGGAGAGATGGGGGGCTTGCAGCGTGTTGACCCAGATCTGGGGACTGGCCGGCGCTGCCTACCTGCTGGCTTTGATGCTGGCCCATTGAAGAACTGTTATTGGACATAATCATGACGTTTCCCCCCTGGTGATGGTGGTTTTGTACACCAGTGTTGGGTGTATGGCTGCTGCCCTGACATGGCTTTCCGTCTTTCACCAACACTGGCACGGCCACCCGCCGTGGAGACTGTTGCTGCTGCTGACAGGAGCCATTGTCTTGCTGCAATTGCTGCTGGGACACTTTGTCCTTGGCCTGCCTCTTCATTTTATATCGGTGGTTTTGAAACCAAATTTTAACTTGAGTCGGAGTCAAGTGAATCATGCTGGCCAGATGTTCCCTTTCCGGCGCGGAGAGGTACTTCTGCTGCTTGAACCGTCGCTCAAGCTCGTACACCTGCGCCTGGGAGAAGAGTACTCGTCTCTTCCTGCGAGGCGTGCTGGACAGCGGACCCATGCCTTTGCCAACATCCGCCAGTGAACTCAGCGTGCTCATACTGCCCATATTCATACCAGACGAGGAGCCCATGAAACGAGAGACTGCAAGAAGAACAGTCTTATTTAGCTTTGCAATTTGACAACAACGGCAGACACAAACAGCGCAGGTTCAGTATCATATGTTTGTGAATTTTAAAATATATTGAACATGTCAGCTACGATTTTTTTGTTTATGCTGTTCTGTAAAACTCGAACTTGACCGTATTGAGGGGAATTATGTTAAGCCAGCCGCACGTTAAACGTGCCAGGTGTTTTATCTAAACCCAAACAAACTGCAACAATTAACAAACTCTTAACTGCAGTTCCAGTGTTTGTCCTAGGAATTAATTAGAAACTAGGAATTAAACAAGAGACGATTACGTAATTGGGCACAATCGCTATATTCGCTGAATATAGCGATTGTGCCCAATTACGTAATCGTCTCTTGTTTAATTCCTAGTTTCTAATTAATTCCTAGGACAAACACTGGAACTGCAGTTAAGAGTTTGTTAATTGTTGCAGTTTGTTTGGGTTTAGATAAAACACCTGGCACGTTTAACGTGCGGCTGGCTTAACATAATTCCCCTCAATACGGTCAAGTTCGAGTTTTACAGAACAGCATAAACAAAAAAATCGTAGCTGACATGTTCAATATATTTTAAAATTCACAAACAGTTCTTGCAAATACGACATAAAATGTCAATCTCACGTACTTGTGGAGAAGCGTGGGTCTGGATTCGTTCCGTACCAGCTGGTGGCCGTCGTGCTGCCTCTCATGCCGTCTTGATAGGCCGGCAGGTCGCTCATGTTGCCCAAATTCCCGTTACAGTAGCCCCCCATGGCTGAATGTGACAGCTGGGAAACTCCAGCTGCAGTCATGTGGTAGGCAGCGGGTACTGTTCCATTGTGGCCCATGTGGTGCTGCTGCATCGCCGCTTGCGTGACTTGGGGTTGTCTGTACGAGGCAAGAGGAGGCCCCAAGTTGTTCCCCTCCATACTCACTTTTTTGTAGCTCTCTTCAAGAGGACTTAAGATATCGGATACAGAAAAAGGAGTCGTATGCTTAGGGCTCATCGACATTGTTCTGTGTTGGAAAGGGAGAAATTAGAAGGCAAGGCAATCTCTCCTTCTTTTTTTTGGCCAGCTCCTCTGTTCCTGTTGTTTCACCGTCGCTGCAGCAGGATGGAAACGTATGAGTGTGCACTGGAGTCCGCCTTAATTGGTTTGAGTGGGAGCTCGAAGCTGACTTTCGTTTGTTTTAGCTTGGTGCCAGGTTTAAGGCTTCCATCAGAGGCGGGGCATCAGCAGCCAGGGCAACAATACAAAGCAGCGCTATCATCTGTGCACCCACGCACAATTTCTATTACGCCTTCTTCAACTACTCATGCCTTCCCCCAACCCCGAAAACATTTAAGCATGCAACAACACCTGTGCGTAAATTTAATTCGTCCATAGTTCATTTTCAGCGCGAGGCTGTATGTTTCGCGGTGGCGAGGGTCGCGAGAACGGCAAAGAACACAGCAAAGGATGAAATATTGACAGTTGGAGTGATGTTTATAAGGGCCCCTTGATGTGAGTTTATATGCGGACTTCAGACTTTGAGAACCACTCAGTTTCTGAAAAAAGCTCGAGTTGAACTACTGACTTTTAATAGCCACAAGAGGCTTCTGGTGATTGCAGGCGTGTTTGTATTACGCTCCATCGTACTCAAACATGCAAAGGGCTCTTGCGACGACTCAGGAACACTGACCGACAAATAAATAAATACATATGCGCGTGTTAAGAGGCCAAGTAAATGATTAAGCCCCTTTCCGTTTGATATTATTGGACATAGGCAGCGTCTCGTCCAAATTCCCATCCACTCTGGCTGAGACGCGCGGTACTGAGGAAAATGAACTCGGGAGGACGAGAGGCTCTCAGGTAAAGTTAACGACGCTGAAATAACCTGAGTAAGTCCTGAAGTAACTCCTCGTAAGTTCAGTAATGCATTGCTTACAAGTGCGCATCGTCTCGACGCCCTAGGACTTCCTCAGTATAACTGGACAGATAAACAGTTTTACAGAATCGAATCTGGATATCAGTTGGATAGTAGACTTAACGAAATCGGCTTTGAGAGTTTTGTTGTACAAAACAGACTATTTTCATTTCATACTCTTCTTTATTATTATAAATAAAAACGACGACAACAACAACGCCAATAATAATAATAATAATAATAATAATAATAATAATAATTATTATTATTATTATTATTATTATTATTATATAATTTTAACAAATATAAAACTTTAATTTGTAGCTATTTGCGAAACAACGCGTTGTCCTATGCTACTCTCAATCTAATATCTGTTACAATAATGACAAGACAAAATTTAATTTTTCCCCTCGTCCTGCTTGGATAAATCAATGTGTGGCGCTAACATAAATTTACTTACAGTAACACCAATTTAGCATATCAAATTTAAAACTGCTAGTAAAAAACAAAAACGACATTTTGGGACACCAAGTATTCGTGACTTTTGGATAAAACAATTACTTGAAATGCATTCAACTCTCATGGGGGTAAGATCCACCAGTTGTAGACTGAAATATTTGGTGTAAACTTTAGTTATTTTGCGTTCATTCAGTCTCCTCTGAACGCCGCAACCTTCTAGACGGCTAAACAAAATGTAACAGCAAGTAAAAAAAAAAATCTTAAGCAAATTTTGAAGGGAACCACTGATCATTTGGTATTTATAGCGGCCAGGGATTACAAAGACTCTGTGTATGGTTTAAGACTAATTTATTATTTCAATTTGTAATAGAGTTAAGGCTAAAAAAACAATGTTTTCTCTTTGCAAAGATATCGTGCTATTTATTTTCCGAGTGTCTACAGTAGCTCATCTAAAGACCCCAAAATGCCACAAAAATTAGTCGGTGACTGATTATGAGATTATTGTGAATATAAAATCAGGGAACACAAATTCTGACGCATTTGTATTATTATTTTACTGCGCTTTTTAATGTTTGCTGCCGGAATTCAAATGTCACCTTCAGAGAACGGCAACTTTCTTTACGTTATGTATTTCTTTGTTTCTTTGCGACCTTATGGAACTGAAATGAGCAGCTGCTCTGAAGAGCCAGGAATACACACAAAAAAGTTAACCTATGTATATATTTAATTTATCCTATGCCTAATAAATCTAATAAAATACAAACTGTACGGCACAATAATAACAAAGACGACCAAAGGATATGCATGACGCAGAATAACATAACATGTCATAAGCTATTAGGATGAGCCAACAAATGTTTAACAGGAGGGAATACAGCGTCTTCTGGTGGTCACTGAATATTTGACAAGACGAAAAAGCTTTCTGTTCAAGTGTGCGTAGACTGATCATTTTAGTTTTCTCAAATGCCACAACACATTAGCAACTTTTTTACAGTTTCGGGAAAAAAGAAGAATAAATAATTTTCATTCGTAACATTACGAATATTTATATAGCAGCTAATATCCAGCGTTCACATCTTTGGCCAGTAGCCTACTCCAACTTTACAGAACGCTTGTCACCTTTTAAAGCAAAATGAAAATGTATCATCCTTAAACTAAGAAAACTGCGCATTTCTCTAGCTTGAAGTTAGCACAGGTGGGTGTAGTTTGTGCACCAGTGATGATAATCGCGAGTGCAATTATAACAATTAGTGTCAAAACTATGGGGCGTCCAACGTTGCTTTCAAGGTGTTCGACCTACTTGATCCAGTTTACAAAAGGCTCTCTTAATTATCTTAATCAGGCTCACTCCTCTCTACTGGAGTACGGCTATCATGGCCAATTAACGGCAATTAGTAGTATGCTAATTGTTTTTAATATCTTTTTCTATTGACAGTCCGGACAATTATGTTCAGCGCTACCTGGGTGGCCAATGTTTTCAATATGCATATGAATATATAAGAAATAATGCCATAATTTATCCAAAGGCGTTAGGCTTTATATTATATTATATTATATTATATTATATTATATTATAGGAGGCTTATTTTTACTTATGTGTTTTATTGAACGTTTGTTTACGGTGGAACGGGAGTGATGTTGATGCTCATCAGGTGCAGTAAATATTGACAGCAGAATACTCAAACTTGAGACTCACGGTGTTATTGTGACATCTAGTGGAGAGTGGCAACCATGCCGTTTGTACAGGGACAGTTTATGGCAGAGAGGTGCATGGGAATATTCGTTTCCCTCTGAGCGCAATCAGATCAAGCCCACCACAGGAAGCTGTTAACCTCAAGGTGGCAGAGTGGCACCGTTTACAGCCAGGCAACCGAAACGGTGGACATCGCATATTGATGATGTCACGCCTCTTTCCCCGCTATTTCACATTGTAGTTAACGGTGAAATCTGACAGACCAACTGGGGGCATAAAAACGCATTTGTAATGACATGTAAATTTCATATAACTTTGATAGATTTATCTGGTTTGGTCAAACTATCAGTTTTTGGTCACAGGTATGTAGTTATTCTTTCAGTGTATTTGAAAGGTAAATGATTAATCGAAGCACATGATTTAAATGTTAAATCAAGAAACAAATAGGTAGGCCTGCTTTAGAGAAAAACAACTTCATAAGCGCAGTTGGTGCGTTCTATGTTACTAACAAGTTGTTGTGGCCAAGTTTCGCCATAAACCAGCGGAGACCTCTAAAAGCCCGTCTTTGTCACTCCCAAAACCCAAGGACTTTTAAAACTCCATTGTCTTGTTAAAGCCCATAAATTTGTCACCCGGGACTGATTAAACATCACGAGAATTGAGACGCTGCGGATTTTGTCTAGGTCCCTTTGGGAACCACACAATGGTCCTTTCAGAGGACGACACAAAAAAAAAGTGTTTTAGGGAAGATGTAGAGAAGAGAGCGCTGTGGTCAGTCGCCTCCATATGTAGTACAAGGTGGCCTGGGAGAGGGGAACAAAAGGCCAGGTGACAAGGATGATACTAACTGGGTCGCTGAATTAATTGTGGCAAGCTCGGGATTGAGAAAGCAAGATAAATCACGCCTCTTTCATTTATGTTACGACAATGATCACCCTCTTTTAAAATATGGAGAGGACAGTGAATTGCCTGCACTTTCTAAAGTCAAAGTGCCATTTGTGACAAACCGCTGCTTAATTTATTTTTAGGTGTGTTGGGGTGACAATTTTAAGAACATTTAACAACTTCTGTTTTCTTATTTGGTCATCAAAGCTTCAACCAACACTCAAATATGCTTAAAAACAAACAAAAAGGCTTTTAATGCGGTATATTAATATTGCGTACCGTAAAAAAGACAATAAAAGCCAGAATGTTAAAATTTCACTATCACACAAGAGTCAATAACCATTGTGCATCCTACATTTCTTGTTCAGTGCTAACCTACTTTGTTGAGTCTTAAATAAGGGTTCTTCCTTTCAGCTGGTTATTTGGTCTTCTCTGTTGGGTGAAAGTGGACGTCTTAACATTACAAAAGCACTCATCTCTTGCTGTGCGCTAATTGTCGTACTCTTTTTCAGTTCAGTCTGAGACCCTTTTTACAGACAGTATGTAACAATCGAAGGGATTAACAACAAAGGTAAACGAATTAAACATATGCAGAAAAAAAGAAATAAATAAAAACAATAATCCTAAAGCCTAAGCAGAAATTAAATATTTTAAAGCATTAATAATTAAAAGAAGTGATTTTAAGCTTACGGAATATTTGGTACAATGTGTATAAACCAACAATCATTTTGTTCAATAATTCAAACAACTATAAATTGCTAAAAAAAAAAAAATTTAATTATCTTTTTTTGTAATACATAAAGTACGAAAACGTGTAACACTTTAAGATGAGGCAATTTCATCAAATTATGACACTACATCATTCACAGTATAAAACATGAAACTTTTTTTTTCTCACTGATATATAAACTTTTGGTTTAGAACAAACACAAACAGTTCAAAAATACACTATCTAGGCAATTATAAACAACATCAATTAATACAAAACTCTCACAAAATGCAACTAAATAGAACATATAATATGTGCAAACAGCATTTATTTATTTGTTAATCTTATCAACGCCGAGAGTTTCTACTTTAATAGACCTAACACTTTATGTAATTAAAAACAACTTGAATCAAGAGGAATCCATGCGCTGTCCTGTGGGGTAAGTCCCGAAAATAGTTCGTGTGGTCCTAAGTGAATCTCACCAAACACAGAAGTGGTGACGGGAGGCCGCTGTGTTGGTAAAGTGCCGGTATGTGGGGAAAAGCGCAAAGGGCGTTTGTTGCTGTAAAGACGGGAAACCCTGAACGCTGAAGGGTGAGGATGGTACTGTTGGTGGAACGATGCAGCTTCCTTTTTCTGCATCAATAGTGCAGTTCTGATACGGTTTGCCATCTCGGACCAAAATGGGTACCACGACTCTGCGCAGCACTGGAGGCTGATTGAGGTCCGGAGCGCACTCTATCCGCGCTCTCTTCATCTTGTATCTGTGGTTTTGGAACCAGATCTTCACCTGCGTGGGCGTGAGGCGTAGCAGGTGCGCGAGCTGCTCTCGTTCTGGAGCGGATAGGTACCGCTGCTGACGAAAGCGTCTCTCCAGTTCATACGTCTGAGCCTTGGAGAACAACACGCGACGCTTCTTCCGCTTTTCATGCTCTGTATCCACTGAAAGCA
Source organism: Sinocyclocheilus anshuiensis (assembly GCF_001515605.1). NCBI lineage: Eukaryota > Metazoa > Chordata > Actinopteri > Cypriniformes > Cyprinidae > Sinocyclocheilus > Sinocyclocheilus anshuiensis. The sequence continues at coordinate 2,020,642 of NW_015558579.1, read as the reverse complement.
CGTCTGGTCCAGTGGAGTCTGGTGAAGCCTCAAGATTGCTCTCGTCTGACGCTAAAGAAAAAAAAAACATGATTAGCCTTTATTTATCTATCCTCTGAGGGAAAAAAAAACTATATGTGTATGTATGTGCTTTACAGTTACCAAATGTTACATGTAGAACTTCAATGGTGAATCAAACTAAAATAAATTATAAGCCCTCATGATATGGACATTTAAAAACCTATTCTTAAAATTGACTGGAAAATGTTTTAAGAACTTACATATATGTCCTCTCTCGTTTTCAGTCCAGGACGAGTAAGGTGAGACGGAGAAGGGGTCCTCTGGAGAATGGTGCGCGATGCTCTCAGTGTCAATTTCTGGCAAATCTAAAATACTTCTCACAGTGAAACGGAACTTGTTAGAAATAGCCATCTGTAGCGCTGGATTTCTGTTAGTTCCAGGACTGGTTCTCGATCTTGTAGAGCTATCCTCAGTCGCGCAGTGTTGAAGTGATCTGTGCGTTCTCAAGACGCGCATCCAACAAGTGACAATGTGTACACTAATGTCGCGGTGTTTATATAAACAGCACTTGGTGGCTGCTTTGAGGCCTCTCCTCTTTATGGGTTCTAAGTACCTCAATGACTCGTGTACTTAAATCCCTGTAATGGTAGGTGTGAACTCGGCAAAGAATAGCCCGTTACTTTCACAATGATGGAGGGTAACACTCTTCATAATTACCGATTCGTCAGAATTCGTGAAAAGTGGGAAACAGATAATGGTAATTGTTGAGGCTGAATCACGTCTTGGGTGGCAAGTGACAACAAGAGCCCTCCCTTCTTTTCTCCCGCTCAAGTAACATATCGGATATTTGCATACAAAGTGATCCATTAACGTCCCAGAGTTGGTTTTCCTAATTCGTTTATTGGGGTATTGTTGTTTTATTGCACAAACACGGGTTAAATGTGCACTCTCTCAGTACAGTGGGGCGATAGTTATTACATGGTAATTAACGAAATTTATATTCGTGGCTAATGGAAAAGTGGCTTGCCCTTGTATACAGTAAAAGCACAAAAAGCCTTATTGCTAGAATTGTTTGAAATCGAAAGGTTGTTTCCTTACAGCTAACCTATATCCGACATTACACTATAGGCTACATTGCTGTTTGTTTTTACATCAGTTCTGTTTAACTTAGAAAGAAGGTCATTTCTTCATAACGAGCGAGGAATCTGAAATAACTAAGAACTTCTATTTGGGAAAAGATCCAGACATCAAGGAGAAAGTCATTTTTCATTATGGATTATTGCTTACTCCTGCACCTCACCAGTAAGTGCACTAGGCATATCATTGGGTTCTGATGATTCCCGAGACTGCCTAGCCCTAGTGCGCTCTGGATGACTGCATAGACCCTCCCAAACAGAGTGGGTATCCGTTCTCGTCTAGTCGTCCTGGGTGGTCGGGCGAAAAAAGGAACACAAATACATGCCAACCAGCGACCGGGAACAAAAGAGGGAAATGTAGCCCCGCGTCCGAGACCCGTTGGAAGCATTTGTTCCAGTCAAGATTTTGCATTTGTTCAGTCCTGAAATAATGCTTGATTGACGCCCCCGCACAATGTCCTTTAACTTTCTCAAATAAATCCGTCCTGGTTTCTTGTTGTCATGGTTTTGAATAGGGCCGAACGGGATCTGGGCAACTATCTGCTACACGTCTAGCTGCTTACGTCTATACTGAATTATTAGTTATGCCTTTTCAAACGGAATTAAAAGACTTTTCGTTTCCATAAAACTTCAAGCTGTCTCCCGATTAATCAAAGTCTTTTAAAATAACTTTTAACGTATTAAAATACAACATTTTTTAATTGTGAAAATTATCTGTTTGTAATTTTCTTAAATCTTCCGATGGTCAAGATAAAGATGAGACTCGGAATGACAGTTTTTTGTTTTTTTATAGATTTTATTAGGCAAATGGTTATTTTTGTTATATGAGGTTCGGTTCTAAATAGCGTTTGCCGGTTAGTAACAGCGACATGCTGCATTCACGTATTGATGTTAACCTGTATAAAGTGAGATAAAATGTTTGCCACGCTCTTGGAATTTAGGCGCACGCTCTCAAAGAATAAATAAAGCCCCGTGTAGGCACACAGTTTAGTTTCTAATGACCTCTCGTATCTCCTTAATCTATTAGACACCCACAGATAGAAGTATGCTTGAGAAAAAGTGTGCACTCTCAAACAGCCTACCCAAGAGCTCTTCACTGTCAAATATTTACCCTTGTTGTTTGACTTCTCAAACCCAAGGAGTCAGACAACAGGAATTAGAGAAGAATCTACAGAAATAAACATTTCCGCGTGAAATGCAACCAACAAAAATCTATATTTTATGAGATTTAAATATGGCTGGGGCTAACTGCAAATTGCAATAATTAAATTCAACAAATCATATAATTAAGATGTTTAAACTCTAACACTTCTGTAGTCTAACTGTAACAATCTGTACATCTGTAACACTTTGAGCATTTCCACTGATTTTTAAGAAAATAAATTTTTTTCAACATCCTATTATTGTTTTGTTGCTCAGGATGCTTTATAAAAACATGCATAGGCCTACTGTAACTTTTTTTAACAATGTTTTTACTTAATTAAACTATCTGTTCTTACTTAAGTTAAAATTAAAAATTATGTAATATAAATATTATTAGTTAAACAGGTGTAATTTTAAGGGTCAGGGCAGAAATAGACCCTTAAACTAACATCATGATACAGTAGCCTCCAAAATAGTTTGCCATGTTAATAGTATAGTTCACCCAAAATAAAAATTCTTTATTTACTCACTCTCATGTTATTCCAAACCTGTATGACTTACTTTCCTCTGTAGAACACAAAAGAAGATATTTTCAGAAATGACACTTGTGTTTTTACCCATACAATAATCATATTTCAATATTTCAATAAAAATAAATAAAATGAAAGTCAATATTAGCTAAGCAAAACCAACATACTTCCAAAAATGTTTGTGTGCCACAGAAAAATGAAACTCAGATTTGCAACAACATGTACATGATAATGTTGAGTAAATGATGACAGAATTTTGCATTTTTGAGTAAACTATCAATGTAAGCCACATTCAAATAGCCTATATGAACATAGCTACATTAAGACAAAAAGCCACCTGTGATCTTGAAGGTATGGTCTTCTGCAAGAAACGACATCTGTAACAGTAGGCCTATTAAATATGCGCCATTTAGCCATTTAATGAAATTATGTACATTTTTAATTGTGGATCAAATATCAGCACGTTCGCACACACATTCTCTAATATTTTTGTATGGATACATTTACAATTAAGTACCACATTTAAAGTAGCTACCTTAAGGGCCTACCTTGAGAACTTTGTATTCTGGAGAATGTTTCTCACGCTTATAAGACCTTGAGAACTTAGTTACATTTAACTAGTTCTTTCCCAAACCATCAGTGGGTAGATAACTTGTTTTCAAGAGCATCGCTACTGGAGCTGTCAGATGCAAATGGTGTTTAACTATGAAAATTATGACAACTATTTGAAAATGCAGTATTGTTGCGCAGTTGAACGTTAAACAGTGGGCTACTGAGTTTGAAGAAACAACTAGACTGAATACAGACCAAAAATATTGATGACTTATCCTGATCTACACAGTCGTTGTTCCAAACAAATGATATCTTCTAGACTGAGAACAAGTCAGGACCTTGCTATTTTTCAGTAGTTTTCGTAAAAAGCGAGTTCAGATTCACTGTGCGGTAGCCTACCTGCGTTTAGTCTTAGTCCTAGGACTACATCTGTGATGTGACTTGGCGGTTTTAGTCTTTTTTTTTTTTGGTTTCCAGTTTCAGGCCTTGGAGTAGAACTCCATATTGTAGTTTAAATGCAAGCTTCCAAAGATCTAACAGCTACTATATGTAAACAGGGCTTTAGACGGAAAAGCCATCTGACTGACATGTAAGCAATGAGTCTAAAGTTATTTTGTTCATACACTCTAAAAAAATGCTGGGTTGTAGGTAAATTCAATTTCACATTTGCAAACTCCCCTTAAAAAGCACTGTCACTCCTCTTAGTTCATTGCGATCTCACAAACTTCCATTTTAATTAATGAGGCTCCCTACACTGCACACTGAATCTATTATTACATCTTCTCTACACTTTGTTTGTTATAATGAATGACAAAAAAGCAGTCTGCTTTGACGATCTGAGGCGCACCGATAAGCATTTATTGGCTGCAGTCTGCAGACCAGTTGGAAATGAAATGCCGTCCTCCCTCGAAATTCACTCCCCGGATTCTGTCCCTTTATTCTCATTTACTATCCTAACTTTTTTTTTTTTTTCAGATTTGTCTTTGTTGTCGATACTAATATAAAATATTTTGGGCTACCCCGCCAAAGTCTATTTTTTTTTTTTTTACTTCTTATGGGGGGTCCCGGATCCCCCCAGCCCCCCTCAATTCGAGCACTGACTATCATTTAAGTTTATGTTATGTTTTTAAAAAGGAAAAAAAAAAGTACCCTCAAAAGATATTTTAAAGTCATATAGCCTACAGGTGCATCTCAATCAATTAGAATGTCATGGAAAAGTTCATTTATTTCAGTAATTCAACTCAAATTGTGAAACTCGTGTATTAAATAAATTCA